>NW_023250324.1:0-187 GCF_002007445.2 Ailuropoda melanoleuca
AATCTTGGGGCCGATGCCCCTGTTCCTGCTGGGACACCACAGCCTGACCCCAGACAGGACACAGCTGGTTCTACCTGTTACCCACACAGACACCAGGGAAATGCAGAAAGCTGGAAGACACCACAAAGGGCAAAAGCCTTGCTCACGACCCAAGGCCAGAGAAAGGTTCCCCTGCCTCTGGTCCAAA
>NW_023250324.1:201-573 GCF_002007445.2 Ailuropoda melanoleuca
GCAAGTCACTGGGTTCCCCAGGGACAGAGACCATACACATGCAAGTCCAAGGGGGAGGATATGCATGCGGGTGTATGAGTCAGAGATGTGGGAGCTCCCAGGAAGGACTCCGGCACGGGAAACCACACGGAAGCAGTCCCCAGTCTGGTCTGGGGACCAGCAGCCCTGGGGAGAATGTGAGGACACAGAGGTCCCCCGCAGATCCCCTAGAGAGAAGGGTGACGGGCACCCCTGTCCGGGAGCACGGTAAGCCGCACCCATCCCAGGCCGCAGGTGCACCCATCACGTAGCACGCTCGTCATCGGACTCACCCCTGGAAACTCTGGCTCGGTTTTTCACAGTTGTATTTTCAGGAGGGTTCAGCACAGCAGT
>NW_023250325.1:0-3819 GCF_002007445.2 Ailuropoda melanoleuca
TTTTTTTTTTTAAGTAGCTCTGTGGCCAGCAATTGCCCAAATTGGAAACAGGTATTCAGAGCTTAACAGAAACTCTTTTTAGGCCTTCATCCCTGAGCTAAATGAAAATATGTACCGAGAGGGAAAGAAAAACATTTCCAAGACAAACAGCTCTAAATTAGAACACAGGAACCACCAAAAAAATGATCTCCCTAATACAGAAAAGGAACAACAAGAATGACTGACTTCGAGAAGGTGAACCCAACATCATGACCTGTGAAGAGCTCACACAGATTCAGCAAAAAGTGTGAGAACTCCAGAGCAGTAGCTCGGAGGACCTGGTAAGCTACTGCCTTATTTATTTATTTTTTTAAATATCACCTCTCTTAGGCTAAGAGTCTATCAGAAGCAGAGAATTGTTAAAAACAAGACAACAGGCCACAGGTGGAGTTGCTCATGCTAAGCCCCACATCACCAAAGCGAGACTGAACTTTATCATAGTTTTGGCTCTCCAGGAAATTGAATTGTTCAGGAATCACTTGACAGATACCTGCCTTCCTTTAAAGGAAAGTAACCTTACAATAACTAACCTGCTTTCCTGCTTACAATAACTAACCTGCTTTCCTGCTCCCTTCTGCCTATAAAAGTTTTTCTTTTCGTACAGTTCTTTGGAACTCCTTTCTATCTGCTTTATTGGATGCTCCCTGATACATGAATCATTGAATAAAGCCAATATATAAAATTTACTCAGATGAATTTTGGTCTTTAACAGTAAACAGGGGAGGACCTTTTAAACATAAAAGCAATGGAAACAGTCACAAAGGAAAGTATGATTGAGACACCCATTGAAATGTAAGATCCCTCCTAGATTTTCAGTTATCACCACAGCATTCAGCAATGACTCACAGAGACAGCAAAATTTCTCTGATACTCAGAAGTAAGTGAATTGAAGATGTCCTCTGTTGGCTATAGTCTTAAAACTGTCTTAGATTCAGCATTGAACTGGCCAAGACTGACCTCTTGATTTATGCCAAAAGGTTAAAACCAAAGGATTTAAATCTTGTTATCCAGGTTGATGGAGATGCCCTGGTTTGGCAAGGTGCTAACTCAAGAACTACAGAATGAAAGAATCCATTTCTCTGGGTAGTTGATAGTGGGTGCCTGAGAATTCAACCCTGAGAATCCAGGATCGGTTGGGTACTGTAAGACACTGTAATACAGTATAGAGCCTTGACCTAGAGTGTATGCAGGATGGGTAGGCAACAAAGACAAGTGATGGTCACTCTTACTTTGTTTAGCCTCTTGGTTGGTCTATGTGACAGTGAATTAGAGGAATCCAAATTTACAACAGGCGGTCTCAACTTGGAGAAACCCAAAACATGAGAACAAACTTATAAAACAGGTAAGTTTGGGAGGTGATGGTTAACACCTCAAGATTATTTTTTTTATCAATTCATTTAATATCAACTAATTGCAGTGCTTCTAAGTTTCTCTGCAGGAAGCAAGAAGGAAAATAGGAGGTTAACACGGTTGGGGTCACGGCCAGTGGAAGATCCTAAGAAATAGATGAAGCTTCTCAATATTGTTGAATAATATTTAGAAATACATTTACTGGATAAATGTTGACCTAGTTGTATCAAATGTCAAGGCCAAACGTATCTGAGTGTTTGTGAAGGGAACACTGAGTGTTTGTGAATGGAACAATGAGGCGGGGGCAGGGACTGGAGTGAGGTACTCAGGGAGTAAAAATTCAAGGGAGGCAAGTTTGACCCTGCACGTAAGTGACCCCAGGAGTGAGTGTCTGCTTAAATTGTGGCCTCGGGCACCTTACTCCCCTCAACCTTGTGCTGGCCTTGCTGAGGCTGACTGTACTTACTGCACAGCAGCAAAGGGACTCTCTGATCCCTAGTTGTGCCCTTAGACCTTTGTCCATGCAAATTTACATCACATAGCCCCTACAGACCCAGACTGAGAAAGCTAGTTATGGGCTAGCCTAAGGGGAAATTTCACTCGGCCAGCGAGGGTAACTGAGGGCTCCATCTAGTCCCTGAAGAACACCTTCCCTAAATTCATCCCCGTCTCACATGCCAAGAACTGTTAATAGGAATGTGAACAGTAAAATGGCAGAGAGAAAAAAATAATCCTGTCAAGGAATGTGCCTTGATTTCTAAGACCTGCAACTGACAGGGCAAGAGACATTCTGCATCAGTTTGCATCAACAGGTCCCACGTTTTAAGCCCTCTTAGTCTACACGACAACCAACGGTCCAGTGTGGGGGTGGAAGCTGTCAGTGTGAGCTATACTCCGCAGGTCTCTCTCGCTGTCCTAGAGGAATGAAATGGACTTTCTGAAAGAAGGTAATTTTGCATGATTTCTTTCCTGTTTTCTCCCTCAAAACACTTGTGGGCAAATAGGGTTCACATATGGAGTGCTTTCTTTTGCTCTATTTTCCATTAATTAGGCCTTGTTCACATGGTCTGGGGTTCCTCGCCATCTGAGGAGAGGCATGCTGAAGTGGTAACCACTGGCTGCCTGGCAGCCTTCAGACGGGGAGGAAAGCTCACAGCCCATCCTTTCCAACAGTGGTTCAGTGAGAAGCGTTTTAGGGAAAAGGAGAGGAATCCACTGAGCTGAGGATACAGAGCACAAGTGCAGGTTGGCTCTGCCTCTGAGCCCGGACAGGATACGCAGTCGTCCGGGAACCAATCTCTGCACTTGCACCCCTCCACCTCCTCCCGGACCCCCCTTATCATCACCCACCTCGGCCTTTCTTTGCCGATGACACTGACAGGAGAAAACAGATTTTTCTCTGCTTCCACAGTTCTTTCTTTAAGGAATGATTATCTTCTTATTCTGCCCACTCACTACCTCTCTTCTCATTATTCTCAGCAGGTTCAACATCAAAACCTGGCTGCATCTATCCCAGGAACTCATTCTTTTCCTGAAGAGCGTGGTTTCACGTGTACTGTTCTATTGCTGCACCAAGCTTTGGGACACATTTCTTGTTGAAAATCGCAGCCCTAAATTTAATTTCAGGGCCATAGTCTGCATCATTTCCCCAAGCAGGTCTTACTAATTCTAATACTATAAGAATTATAGTTTCCTGTGTGTGTAGATCAAGTCCCATACGTTGGCATCATTTGCATCCAGCCTCCCACAGCCTGGTCCCATCCCTCTCTCCAGCCTGCATCTCCTTGTCTCCTTTCCTACAGCTGAATGCTCCCTATTCCCCCTGAACACCCACATACTTTGCTCCTTGAAGCTCTTCCCCATGCTATGCCTTCCCACTCCTGTACCCCCCACCTGAAGCTTCTGAGCCCCCAGGCCTACCTTGCCCATGGGTGCACTGTACACTGAACTCTTAATCATTCTCAAGGGCAGGGTCAGGATGCACCCTGCTCTGTGAAGACTTCCCTGAGCTTCCACTCTGCCCTGTAGACACACAGTTCTGACTTTGGGCCCAAGGCCCTTCCCAAATTTATCTCAAAAGACCCTAACTGACAATTTTTAAAGAACGGGATCAGAGAAGGAGCCCCATTGTTCCTTGGGGCTAGCCACAATGAAATATACTCCACCGCCAGACATTTGGAAATTGGAGGTTTCCACACGGGATGTGATGCTGTGGCCCCTAGTCTGCAGGGGGTATGTAAGGTATACACAGAACTCACAGACCATGCTCGTCTCAGTCTGTTGTAGAGGGAAGGGAAGGACTGACTAAAACTCAACACTTATTGCACACCTTCCCCCAGGTTCTATAGCAAGCACTGGGGATGCAGGGCAGATGACTACACTAGAAGGCCTATAAATGGGCTAAGCAATTTGAGTTTATTTTCCTCCCTT
>NW_023250326.1:0-250 GCF_002007445.2 Ailuropoda melanoleuca
GCGCCCGTCTCATTGGTAATAAAGCAGAGCGTCCAGGAAAACGCCTCAAGCAAACAGCAGCCTTTTCACTGCTGACTCCGATTCCACATTGGGTGTCGGGGCCTGGGGAGGATCCAGCCCTTAGAACCAAGAAAAAAATTGTGAGGGGAAACCCCGTGAAGTCACGACGGCCTTATGGAAGGTGGAACAGAATCAAGGTGCTTTGGTACCGTGAGTGAAACACGACGAACACAGCACTGAGAAAGACAAT
>NW_023250326.1:405-1295 GCF_002007445.2 Ailuropoda melanoleuca
TCATTAGGGAAACTTGAGGGAAAGTGGTCGCGGAAGCCTGACGAGAGTGCCCCATAGTGATCTCCGAGACCCCACACAGTGCAGGGAAATATCAACGATCGTCATCTCTCGTGAGTAAGGGAACATGAACGAAAAGCTTCAGGATTTTCGAGGTCTCAGCGCCCTTCTCATTGCTAATAAAGCAGAGCATCTAGGAAAACACCTCCAACGAACAGCAGCCTTTTCACTGGGGACCCCGATTCCACATTGGGTGTAGGGGCCTGGGGAGGATCCAGCCCTTAGAACCAAGAAACAAAGTGTGAGGGGAAAGCCCTTGAAGTCACGACGGCCTTATGGAAGGTGGAACAGGAATCAAGGGGCTTTGGTACCGTGAGTGAAACACGACGAACACAGCACTGAGAAACACAATTCGGCCAAAACCCGCTTCCAACGAAATGCTTGCTCCCTGGGGAAATCCTGTCAAAACTGCTGGCGGCAATGGAACGAAAAGGCCCAAAACACGTCCGTCAGAAACAACACCGTACAGGGACCGTCTTAGCACTATCATCACCCTTCGTGAATAGGGAAACATGAGGGAAAGTGGTCGCGGAAGCCTGACGAGAGTGCCCCATAGTGGTCTCTGAGACACCACACAGTCCAGGGAAATATCAACGATCATCATCTCTCGTGAGTAAGGGAGCATGAATGAAAAGGTTCAGGATTTTCGAGCACTCAGCGCCCTTCTCATTGGTAATAAAGCAGAGCGTCCAGGAAAACACCTCCAGCGAACAGCAGCCTTTTCACTGGGGACCCCGATTCCACATTGTGTGTAGGGACCTGGGGAGGATGCAGCCCTTAGAACCAAGAAAAAAAGTGTGAGGGGAAAGCCCTTGAAGTCACGACGGCCTTAT
>NW_023250327.1:0-202 GCF_002007445.2 Ailuropoda melanoleuca
TTGGCTGTGCAGAAGCTTTTTATCCTGATGAAGTCCCATATGTTCATTTTGTCTTTTGTTTCTCTTGCCTTCGGAGATATGTCCTGAAAAAGGTTGCTCTGGCCGATGTCGTAGAGGTTGTTGCCTATGTTCTCTAGAATTTTGATGGATTCCTGTCTCACATCGAGGTCTTTCATCCACTTGGAGTTTATTTTTGTGTGTG
>NW_023250327.1:449-1010 GCF_002007445.2 Ailuropoda melanoleuca
GTGGTGTGAGAGAGCGGTCAAGTTTCATTCTTTTGCATGTAGCTGTCCAATTTTCCCAGCACCGTTTATTGAAGAGACTGTCTTTTTTCCACTGGATATTTTTTCTTGCTTTATCAAAGATGAGTTGCCCCAAGAGCCGAGGGTCCATTTCTGGGTTCTCTATTCTGTTCCATTGGTCTATGGGTCTGTTTTTGTGCCAGGACCATGCTCTCTTTGTGATCACAGCTTTGTAGTACAGCTCGAAATCTGGCATTGTGATGCCCCCAGCTTTGTNTGAGTTGCCCCAAGAGCCGAGGGTCCATTTCTGGGTTCTCTATTCTGTTCCATTGGTCTATGGGTCTGTTTTTGTGCCAGGACCATGCTCTCTTTGTGATCACAGCTTTGTAGTACAGCCCGAAATCTGGCATTGTGATGCCCCCAGCTTTGTCTTTCCTTTTCAACAGTTCCTTGGGGATTCGGGGCCTTTTCTGGTTCCATACAAATTTAAGGTCTGTTTGTTCCAGTTCTTTGAAAAATGTCCTCGGTATTTTGATCGGGATAGCATTGAAAGTGTAGATTGCT
>NW_023250328.1:0-183 GCF_002007445.2 Ailuropoda melanoleuca
GAAGGGCGCTGAGTCTTCCAAATTCTTGAACTTTTTCATTTATAATCCTTTATTAAAGTGAGATGATATTCATTGATATTTCCTTGGATTGTGTGGTGTCTCAGAGTCCACTATGTGGCACTCTCGTCAGGCTTCCATGAACACTTTCCCTCATGTTTCCCTATTCACGAAGGATGATGATAG
>NW_023250328.1:380-592 GCF_002007445.2 Ailuropoda melanoleuca
TGATTTTTGTTCCACGTTCTATAATGCCGGTGTGACTTCAAGGGCTTTATCTTCGCACTTTGTTTCTTGGTTCTAAATGCTGGATATTACCAAGGCACATTCACCCAATGGGGAATCTGGGTAAATGAAATGCGGAATTAGCTGGAGTTGTTTTCCTGGACGCTCTTCTTTAATACCAATAAGAAGGGCGCTGAGTCCTCGAAATTCTTGAA
>NW_023250329.1:0-1618 GCF_002007445.2 Ailuropoda melanoleuca
TGACTCTGAAAATAAATCAAAGACTCAAGCAAAAAGAATTAGTCTTGCCTTTCTTATTTTACCTTATATTTCAAGGTAAAATAGTTGGTTCTATCAAGAAGAATTTCAGCTCCCAAGTGCAAAAGGATCAGTAAAATTAAAGAAGCGACCTTATAAAATAACAATGTTCCCTGGGAGGGTGTCAGAACTCTGTCCTGGGAGGGACGAGGGTCCGAATCTCAATATCCAGTTTGAAGGCTGTCATTCTCCCTCCGCACACTGCTTTAGTCATACCCCACACAATGACGTGGTGCTTTCTGTTGAAAATGGTGTTTCTAATTTCCATGATGATTTCTTCTCGGACCCGCAGTGTATTTGGAAACGTGTCATTGATTTCCAAATATTTGAGGATTTTCCAGATATGTTTCCAAAATTAGTGTCTCGTGTAATGACGTGGCGGCCAGAGAACATCCTTTGCAGGATTTCAGTCCTTTTCAATATTTGAGATTCGTTTCAGGGCCGAAGCGTGGCCCACCTTGGTGAAGGGTCCTTGTACACTTGGAAAAGGTGCTGTGGCTGCCGGATGGAGTGTTAACGTGTGAGGTCAAGTGGGTGGACAGCACTGTGCAAATCGTCAAAAACCTTTCTGACTTTCTGCATCCCGTTTCTACCGTTGCTCNGTCCCGGTTCTACCGTTGCTCAGAGAGAGATGTCAAAATCTCCACTTCCAGTGATGGATTTGTCTGTTTCCCCTTTGTCTTGTCCCTTTCTTCATGGGCTGTCATGTTCAGAGCAGGTGCAGACACAGTGAGGGTTACTTTGCCTTTTTGATGAATTGACTCCGTTTACCATTTTAAATATTCCTTTTTCTTCCTGCTAATGTGTCCCGGTCTGGAGTCTGTTGTGTCTGATGTCAACCGAGCTAACTTCCAGCCTGCTTTTGATCAGTGTTTGCATAGTGTCATGGCTTCAGTTGTGTCCCCCGAAAAGACGGGCTCTGGTCCCAGCCCCAGGACCTGTGAATGTGACCTTACAGGAAATAGGGCCTTCACAGACGTCGTCGTCGAGTTGGGTGAGGTCACACTGGATTAGCGGGGGCCCTAATCCAATGACCTCCTTTTTTAGCACAAAGTGGATGATCGGAGAACTGGGACGTGTGAGTGTTCTCCACGTGCAAGTTAAATGGACTCGTTCGAGGACACAGTTAATGGACAATGGTTCCCAAGAAGCCAAGGCCGAAGAACGTTTACTTGGAGAGAGACCTGGAGTCTGGGGCCAGAGTGCGGGATGGGGCTCAGCTCCCGACCGGCGGGCTGCGAGGCAGTGTGGCTCACTGCCAGGCAGAGGTAACATTCTCATTTTCATCCGCTAAATGATTAAAGGAGATGATGTAGGTGACGCGAACCTAATTTAACACTTTGCAAGGTGGACAGGCTCCCTTCGGAGAACCGCGAAATGGGGAGGAAGACAGGAAGCTTCTATGGAATGAAGAGAACAAGAAGAGAAAAACAGAACGTTTCAGATGGGTGGAGGCCACACAGTCACCCTTGTTTGGGGTCAGAAGGAATGGGGAAGTAAAGGACCGAGCCCGGGGTGGGTGGTGTGTGGGGACTGCAGAGCCTGGGTTCCTGGGCCGGAG
>NW_023250330.1:0-306 GCF_002007445.2 Ailuropoda melanoleuca
AGTAATAAGTAGTGAACATCTCTTTCATCTTCATATCTCAGGTAAAGGGCCATTTTTTTTCACAGAAGCTTTGCCTGATTCTGCAAGCTTGTTGAGGTCACCTACTTGTAGTAGTTATGTATTTATTTTCTCCATACTACTAACATTTTGTAATTAACTATATCACAATGTATTTGTGTCCATTTTCCTTATTGGACCTGAAGCTCTACAAGGGTAGAGACTGTATCTCCTCTGTTTACCACATTATCTCCAACATCTACTACAGGTTCTGGCATACAGGTGTTTAAAACTAAGGAGAGCAAGTGA
>NW_023250330.1:401-597 GCF_002007445.2 Ailuropoda melanoleuca
AAAAAAACCCTACTGTTAAATTAATACATAGATATATTCTTCACTAAGTAATGATGTTTTCAATCAAGTAATTCAATGTTCTTAAACTTCTATTTACTTATTTGCAAAATAGAAATAGATTTAGATTGGGGCGCCTGGGTGGCACAGCGGTTAAGCGTCTGCCTTCGGCCCAGGGCGTGATCCTGGCATTATGGGA
>NW_023250331.1:0-948 GCF_002007445.2 Ailuropoda melanoleuca
AGGGGTTGGGGGTGTGGCTAATAGTGTAAATCCACAGGGTTACTGGGCACGGAGGCACTGAAGTCATCACCCGGCACTTAGTGTGGGTGTTCTAAATACGAGTTAATAAAAAAATACGAGTTAATAAAAAAAAATTATAAAAATAATAATATTTTGGCACATTTAAGGGTAAACTTAATATTATCGTGAAAAATCATTTAGGTGAAAGAACTCTTTCTCGTGTATATATTTCAGAGTAAATACTTTTTAAAAATTTTTTGTTATTTCTGTTAACATTTTTATTAAATCCATCATTCTATCAATATTTACACTTAGCTTTTCCTAGAGAACATAATAATATAGGATAAATGCAATGAATACCCACAGCAGGCTACTCTCTATTTTCATTTTTCTTTTCTTTTTTTTTAAATTTTATTTATTTATTTGGCAGAGAGAGAGAGACAGGCAGCGAGAGCGGGAACACAAGCAGGGGGAGTGGGAGAGAAAGAAGTAGGCTCCCAGCAGAGGAGCCTGATGCGGGGCTCAATCCCAGAACACTGGGATCACACCCTGAGCCAAAGGCAGATGCTTAACAACTGAGCCACAGAGGTGCCTCTACTCTCTATTTTCATACCAAAGACAAACGGAATAATAACAGACCTCAGGTGTGAACTCTGGCCTTTTAACAGAATACATGAACTATAAAGACACCTGAAATCCACGAGTAACTATAAAATGTAAACATAACTCTCATCCTCTATATCGACAATGCTATACCATTTTAGGATGGTGTATAAAATGTCTTATTTGGAATTAATAACGTGTAAGTAATAATGCCAAGTATAATACTTTTATAACCATTTTTAGATGCAAATTTACAGAGTGAAATACACAAATCTGACACATGTAATTCTCAGAGGTTCTGAACCCAATTCCATCATGTTGGTGTGAGGAGGTTTTCCCCCACCT
>NW_023250332.1:0-970 GCF_002007445.2 Ailuropoda melanoleuca
AATTCAAAAAAAATAAAAGACTTATCTTTCATATTCTCTTCCATAAAGAATCATCTGGGAAAGTGTTTATTATCGGTCCTTTCTATTACATTAATAAATGATAGTATTATTACTAAGCATTATTATTATTAGAGACATTTCAATGATTCCCAGCTCTCAAAAGTTAGAAGTCTAAGCTCCTTATCATAACAACACAAGGCCCTACATGCCTTAGTTTCTGCCCCATCTCTTATCAAGGCACATGTGGTAGACTGTCCATAGTAATAACTGTCCCTAATGATTCATGCATCCATGGATCTATGTCCAAAAACAGTTCTCTTCTGTATAGATGCTGGCCTTTCAACAGTAGCAAATATGACAACAGCAGAAGCTCGTAAAGTTCTTGTGTACCAGAACTTGTTTGTTCTTCCTCCTAGGGATGTTTTTTTTTACCATGTGCCAGATCCTAGGCTAGCATCCTGGAGAATCAGGGAGAAGGTGCAGAGAAGCCCCTGCTGTACCAGCCATTTCAGACCACATGCAAACCACAAGGGAGCTCCCCTGTTACCACCTGGAGTAGAGGCTAAGCTAACCCAGCTGAACCCATTGCAAACTGAATCAGAACTGTGAGAGAAAAAAAAAGTGTTTTAACCNGAACCCATTGCAAACTGAATCAGAACTGTGAGAGAAAAAAAAAGTGTTTTAACCACCAAATTTGGGGGACTTGTCATGGAACATTAGGTGAAGATGATTAAACATTTTAAAAATTGTGAGTCTCATTTTGTCAACTATTTCTTTTTTTTTTAATGTTTTTTTATTATATTATGTTAGTCGCCATATAGTACATCCCTGGTTTCCGATGTAAAGTTTGATTATTCATTAGTTGCGTATAACACCCAGTGCACCAAGCAGTACGTGCTCTCCTTAATACCCATCACCAGTCTATCCCATTCCCCCACCCCCCTCCCCTCTGAGGCCCTCAGTTTGTTTC
>NW_023250333.1:0-1001 GCF_002007445.2 Ailuropoda melanoleuca
AATTTTGTTAAGTATTAATTTCTCCAATGAAATAACAAGTTAGAGTTGATAATTCTAAGTGCCCACTTAAGTCTGCAAGTCTTGCCATCTAACTTCAGTTATCTAGGAAAGCATTTCACATTCAGTACAATATTATTAAATACTGTATTACCTACCCATAGATGTTTAAGACAATATTCCTATTTACATAATTTATACTAGTTATTTTTAAATAGTTTACTCAGGCCAGTCAACTATTTTACACTTATAAATTAATGGATCAATTAAAAATAACTGATGGCCTTGTATTTCAAGTTTCAAAACAACAGGTCTTTTTATTATAAGGCTCTTAGTTTGTCTGGATTATAAACTTTTTAAATTCAGGGAACATCTTTATGCATCTGTGTTTTGAAATAGTGCTTATCTCAATGTCATGTGTTTTATATGGAGTGTCTTACAATACAAAAAAGAGTACAAGTTCATGGTTGAGATATGTCAGAATTTCTATTTCTTTTTTTCATTCAACAAGGAGCAGAGACATAATATACCTGAGTCTGTGGTTCTTAGGAAGAATTTATAGGGAGGTCCTATTTGAACTAAATCTCATGGATGAGGATGAGATATCAGACCGATGGTTACGGAGTGTGAAGCAAGAAAAGCGGGAAATGTCCCAGTTTGCACAAAAATGTCACGTGGTGTTCAATGTGAGGTGCAAAGCAGAAGAGAGGTGAGGCTGACCCTGTTCCACAGGGCCTGGGACACCATATAAAGAGCTTGGGTATAACCCAAAAGTTACCTGGGAGTTTTAGGGAGATAAAAAGTAAATTTTCCCANGAAAAGTAAATTTTCCCAAATTACAGACATTTCAAATCAGTCCAAGTGAATGATTCTGACTTGGGACTTTGTGTAGAGGGAGAAGAGAATCTACAAAATCCTGGGATGATCAGGAAATAGAGAGCCGGTGGAGGAGATAAAGAAGATCGTAGGCTTTCAGAAAGTAATGTTGAATGTCAAGAAGAAAG
>NW_023250334.1:0-164 GCF_002007445.2 Ailuropoda melanoleuca
CTTCTCATTGGTAATAAAGCAGAGTGTCCAGGAAAACACCTCCAGCGAACAGCAGCATTTTCACTGGGGACACTGATTCCACAATGGGTGTAAGGGCCTGGGGAGGATCCAGCCTTAGAACCAAGAAACAAAGTGTGAGGGGAAAGCCCTTGAAGTCACGACGG
>NW_023250334.1:422-960 GCF_002007445.2 Ailuropoda melanoleuca
AGGGAAACATGAGGGAAAGTGGTCCCGGAAGCCTGAGGAGTGTACCCCATAGTGGTCTCTGAGACCCCACACAGTGCAGGGAAATATCAACGATCATCATCTCTCGTGAGTAAGGGAGCATGAATGAAAAGGTTCAGGATTTTCGAGGACTCAGCGCCCTTCTCATTGGTAATAAAGCAGAGCGTCCAGGGAAACACCTCCAGCGAACAGCAGCCTTTTCACTGGGGACCCCGATTCCACATTGGGTGTAGGGGCCTGGGGAGGATCCAGCCCTTAGAACCAAGAAACAAAGTGTGAGGGGAAAGCCCTTGAAGTCACGACGGCCTTATGGAAGGTGGAACAGGAATCAAGGGGCTTTGGTACCGTGAGTGAAACACGACGAACACAGCACTGAGAAAGACAATTCGGCCAAAACCCGCTTCCAAGGAAATGCATGCTCCCTGGGGAAATCCTGTCAAAACTGCTGCTGGCAATGGAACGAAAAGGCCCAAACACGTCCGTCAGAAACAACACCGTACAGGGACCGTCTTAGCACTAT
>NW_023250335.1:0-2919 GCF_002007445.2 Ailuropoda melanoleuca
TGCCAGTACCATGCTGTCTTTGTGATCACAGCTTTGGAGTACAGCTCGAAATCCAGCATTGTGATGCCCTCGGCTTTGTTTTTCCCTTTCAACAGTTCCTTGGCGATTCGATTTTCTGGTTCCATACAAATTTAAGGACTATTGGTTCCAGTTCTTTGAAAAATGTCCTCGGTATTTTTATTGGGATAGCATTGAAAGTGTAGATTGCTCTGGGTAGCATGGACATTTTAACTATNTATGTTAATTCTTCCAATCCATGAGCATGGAATATTTTTCCATCTTTTTATGTCTTCCTCAATATCTTTCAAAAGTGATCTATAGTTTCTAGGATATAGGTCCTTTACGTCTCTGGTTAAGTTAATTCCAAGGTAACGTATGGTTTTTGGTGTTATTGTAAATGGGATGGATTCCCTAATTTCTCTTTCTTCAGTCTCGTTATTCGTGTATAGAAATGCAACTGATTTCTGGGCATTGATTTTGTATCCTGCCACCTTACTGAATTGTTCTATAACTTCTAATAGTTTGGGAGTGGATTCCTTTGGGTTTTCCATATAGAGTATCATGTCATCTGCAAAGAGAGACAGTTTGACTTCTTCTTTGCCGATTTGGATACCTTTGATCCCTTTTTGTCTTCTGATTGCTGTTGCAAGGACTTCTAGTACTGTGCTGAATAATAGTGGCGAGACTGGGCATCCTTGTTGTGTTCCTGACCTTAAGGGAAAGGCTTCCAGCTTTTCCCCATTGAGAATGATATTTGCTGTAGGCTTTTCATAGATGGCTTTTATGAGATTGAGAAATGTACCCTCTATTCCTACACTCTGAAGGGTTTTAATCAGGAAAGGATGCTGTATTTTGTCAAATGCTTTTTCTGCATCAATTGAGAGGATCATATGGTTCTTGAGTCTTTTCTTGTTGATATGATGTATCACATTGATTGATTTGCGAGTGTTGAACCATGCTTGCATCCCAGGTATGAATCCCACTTGGTCATGATAGATAATCCTTTTTTTTAAAAGATTTTATTTTTTTATTCAACAGAGATAGAGACAGCCAGCAAGAGAGGAAACACAAGCAGGGGGAGTGGGAGAGGAAGAAGCAGGCTCAGAGCGGAGGAGCCTGACGTGGGGCTCGATCCCATAACGCCAGGATCACGCCCTGAGCCGAAGGCAGACGCTTAACCGCTGTGCCACCCAGGCGCCCCTGTTTTGTTATTGTTCTAAGAGACTGCTGTAGTTGTCAGNCTCTATTCCTACACTCTGAAGGGTTTTAATCAGGAAAGGATGCTGTATTTTGTCAAATGCTTTTTCTGCATCAATTGAGAGGATCATATGGTTCTTGAGTCTTTTCTTGTTGATATGATGTATCACATTGATTGATTTGCGAGTGTTGAACCATGCTTGCATCCCAGGTATGAATCCCACTTGGTCATGATGGATAATCCTTTTAATGTACTGTTGGATTCTATTAGCAAGAATCTTGTTGAGAATTTTGGCATCCATATTCATTAGGAAAATCAGTCTGTAATTCTCCTTTTTGTTGGGGTCTTTGCCTGGTTTGGGGATCAAGGTAATATTGGCCTCATAGAATGAGTTTGGTAGCTTTCCTTCTGTTTCTATTTTTTGAAATAGCTTTAGGAGAATAGGTATTATTTCTTCTTTGAATGTTTGGTAGAATTCCCCAGGAAAACCGTCTGGGCCTGGAGTTTTATTATTTGGAAGGTTGTTTATCACTGACTCAATTTCTTCATAGTTAATTGGCCTATTTAAGAAATCTATTTCTTCCTGTTTCAGTCTTGGTAGTTTATAGGTTTCCAGGAAGGCCTCCATCTCTTCCAGATTGTTTAGTTTTTTGGCANTTGTTTTTTGGAAGGTTTTTAATCACTGTTTCAATCTCTTCATAATTAATTGGCCTGTTTAAAAAAATCAATTTCTTCCTGTTTCATCTTGGTAGTTTATAGGTTTCCAGGAAGGCCTCCATCTCTTCCAGATTGTTTAGTTTTTTGGCATATAGCTGTTGATAAAAGTTTCTAATAATCCTTGCAATTTCAATGGTGCTGGTCGTGACCTCTCCCTTTTCAGTCATAATTTTAATAATCTCAGTCCTTTCTCTTTTATTTTGGATAAATCTTGCCAGTGGCCTGTCAATTTTATTAATTCTCTCAAAGAACTAGCTTCTAGTTCTGTTGATCTGCTCTACTGTACTCCTGGTTTCTAATTCATTGATTTCTGCTCTAATCTTGGTCAACTCCTTCCTTGTCAGTGGGTTAGGCCTGTCCCTCTGTTGCTGTTCCAGTTTCTTGAGGTGAGAATATAGAAACTGCATTTTAGATTTTTCTATTCTTTTGAGTGAGGCTTGGATGGCTATGTATTTCCCCCTTAGGACTGCCTTTGCAGTATCCCATAGGTTTTGGACCGTTGTGTTTTCATTCTCGTTGGTCTCCATAAATTGTTTAACTTGATTTTTGATTTTCTGGTTTATCGAATCATTCTTGAGCAGGATGGTTCTTAGTCTCCAAGTGTTTGAGTTTCTTCCAGGTTTTTCCTTGTGGTTGAGTTCCAATTTCAGAGCGTTGTGGTCTGAGAATATGCAGGGGATAATTTCAATCTTTTGGTATTGGCTGAGACCTGTTTTGTGTCCCAGAGCATGATCTATTCTTGAGAATGTTCCATGGGCATTTGAATAGAATGAGTATTCTTTGGTTCTGGGGTGTAGTGTTCTATATATATCTATGAGGTCCAACTCGTCGAGTATGGCATTCAAAGCCTTTGATTCTTNTAAAGTTCTTGTTTCTTTGCTGATTTCTTGCGTAGGTGACCTATTGCTGATAGTGGACTGTTGAGGTCCCCTGCTATTAGTGTATTTTTATCTATATGTCTCTTTATTGTGGTTAAGAGTTGGCTTGTGTATCTTGTTGCTCCC
>NW_023250336.1:0-715 GCF_002007445.2 Ailuropoda melanoleuca
AAAACCACGTCTGTCTCTCCATGCCTCCGCGTGTCCAGCTGCACCGGTGGATCGTGCGTATCTCTCTGTCCATAGAGCTTGTGCTAGAAGCCCTGTACATCTCTCTTGCTCCAGAGCGTCGCTCTTAGTTTGCTCTATGGACACATCTCCCTGGAACTTCTGGAGACAGAGTGGAAGGGTCTGTCTCCCTCCCTGGGCAGAGCGGGTTCCAATGTCTGAAAGGTGCCTGGGGACTAGGGGGTCTCGGGACACAGGGGGCTTTCATTTTGTCTGTGGAATCACGGGGAAGAAAGCCTCCCTCGTGGCTGTGGGATGACAGCCGTCTGATCTGAGAGTGTCTGGGACATCTCTGGACCCTCGGGGCTGGCAGTTGTGCACAGAGAACATGGAGGGAACAACGGGTTACAGCCACATTGGGGTCCAAGGACATCAGCGCCAGATTAGTCTCAAGTCCGGTCGTGAGCCCTGGAGCCTGTCCCGTTAACGGGTGGACTGTGCCCTCCATATCGGTGAGCTCTCAGTGCCCTGGCCTNCTGTTTCCACTCGGGGAAATTGCCTGCTGTAGAGGGCATCCGCGTGGAAGCTGGCACGAGGCTTCCAGCCAGCAGTCTGTGTCTCCTGGCCTTGTAGGCCAAGACCCCAGAGGCTTTGATCTGGGAGGACACCCTGGCCCAACTCTTCCTCCCCTGGGATCCCTCAGCCTGATCGTCTTGCC
>NW_023250338.1:0-204 GCF_002007445.2 Ailuropoda melanoleuca
ACTGCTTCCTCGTGAGTGGGTTAGGCCTGTCCCTCTGTTGCTGTTCCAGCTTCTTGAGGTGAGAATATAGAGACTGCATTATAAATTTTTCTATTCTTTTGAGTGAGGCTTGGATGGCTCTGTATTCCCCCCTTAGGACTGCCTTTGCAGTATCCCATAGGTTTTGGACCATTGTGTTTTCATTCTCGTTGGTCTCCATAAATT
>NW_023250338.1:366-563 GCF_002007445.2 Ailuropoda melanoleuca
ATCTTTTGGTATCGGTTGAGACCTGCTTTGTGTCCCAGAACATGGTCTATTCTTGAGAATGTTTCCTGGGCATTAGAATAGAATGAGTATTCTTTGGTTCTGCAGTGTAGTGTTCTATATATATAGCTATGAGGTCCAACTCGTCAAGTATGGCATTCAAAGCCTTTGATTCTTTGCTTAGTTTTTGCCAGGGTGTT
>NW_023250339.1:0-557 GCF_002007445.2 Ailuropoda melanoleuca
AATTTTTTGAAGCTACCATATGCACTCTAAAGAAAATAGAATGACTTGTATTGGTAGTGATATAAATACTTATTTTTCCTTCTGTCAAGGCATAGCTCCAGTGCTAGCTTCTTACTGAATCTCTTCTTGGGTTCCCTCCCTTCCCCCGAGTATGTTGTTGGGTACTCGTTGGTCCTGCCATTCTCCCTTGCTAGTTGTTTACCTCTCTCTCTTTCTACAAAATTATATATCTAATTTCTCAGAACAGGAACCAGGGTTATTCACTTGCTAACCGTTTCTTCCCATCTCCCACCTCAGTGCCTTGCCCATAGAAAATACTTAATAAATATTTGTCAAATTGAACTGAATTTGTGCTTATAATTCTTTAAAGTAAGACATACCTGTATTGGTTTCCTGTTTTTCTTCTGTTATCTGTCTTGAANGTATCTGTCTTGAAAGCTACTAAGGAGTATCTAATGCTGTAATATGCATTTATATGATTTTTTAAAAACTGGGTGAAACAGCATATACTACAGTTTTCTTTGTTTTTCTTTGTTACTGTTCTGGATTGGAGGGCA
>NW_023250340.1:0-1029 GCF_002007445.2 Ailuropoda melanoleuca
CTGTACACCCAACCAGAAGGAAGACAGCTATCTGTGCCATACACCCAAAAAAAGAAATAGTTTTCCTCTTTACAAGGAAGTGGACCAACACTTGAGGGACAATGCTAGTGGAGAAGCAGAGATCTGCAAAAGAGAGGTTTCTAAGAAAAAAGTACATGGGAGTGTGAAGTCGGGAATCCATGAAGATGAGAATGATGATGAGCAGGTTTCCAAGCACGGTCAAAAGATAAATGATGAGAAAAAGAATAAATAGCACGATCTGGGTCTGCAAGTCCTGGGAAAGGCCGAGGAAAAGAAACTCAGCCACGAAGGTTTGGTTTTCCTCTCCCATTGAGTTTATGGCTCTTTACCTGTTTGCACAAATAAAAAGGACAAACTTTGGGTTTGTGACATCAAGTCTTGTAGAAGAGTATCATTTAAACCCAGTTTAAAACCAAATGGGATATTTCTAGCTTGTTGCTATTCATGTCATTCTAANCATTCTAAGTAATGCTAAATAGAATATTTTAATTCTTATTAGTTGGTTCTAATGTAAATCCACTTCATTGTTTCCCAAATCCCCTCTTCCCAGTGCCACTTATTTATAGAGTGTGACATTGTTAAAGCCTTCTTGGCTAGTTCTGATATGAGGATATTGGACTTCACGTGAATTTTACTACATGCCTGTACACATATTGTTACAANCGTGAATTTTACTACATGCCTGTACACATATTGTTACAAAATGATGTGCATATTGTTAGCACTGTTACCATGTATAAAACTGCACCAATAACTATTCAAAATACTGCATATTTAATTATAATATATTGAAAAATGTGAAACAGCTTCCAGGCATTAAACTTAATTTGACCTCTTAAAAAACAATCAATTATTCTTGCTTTAAAAAGAAGGCCTCGGGATACCAGGGTGGCATCTGCCTCTGGCTCATGTCATGATCCCAGGGTCCTGGGATGCTATCCTGCATTGGTCTCCTTGCTGGGCAGGGAGCTTGCCTCCCTCTCTGCCTGCTGCTCCCCCTGCTTGTGC
>NW_023250341.1:0-681 GCF_002007445.2 Ailuropoda melanoleuca
AGTGTTTATTTCTTGATCACGCCGTACATTCAGTATGAATTGGCGGGGATTTTCTCTGCCTCACTCATCAAGGTCTCAGGTTGATGGGGACTGCAGTCTCTTCATATTCACATCTCCGTGCTTGGCTTTCAGGGAAAAGATCTGAAGAGTAGCACAAGGGCTTTTTACTTTCTCAGCCTAGAACTGACATTTTTCACATCTACTCATAGTCCCCTGGCCATAATTAGTCACATGGACTCACCTAGCACCAATGTAGTTTTCCAAAAGGCTTGTAAAGAGGGGGAAATAAAATATGGATGAGCTCTAAAAATCTCGACCTCAATTACACATTAAATGGCTACATCTTTATCAACCTTGGATATAATCTCTCTGATCAAGTAAAAAACACAAATACGTTATAGATAGCTAACCTTATTTTGTTTTAAAGAAACCTCTCCACTTATTCCTGGGTAACAGTTTCAGATATTAAGTTCCACTCTTTTATTTCTCCCGTTTCCTTTCTTCCTCTTAAACATATCAAAGGCTCCGTGCTTCCTGGCTTGAGGAGGAATGTGGCAGGACCACAGGAGAAGACTTCGGACTCTAAATCTGGATCCTTGATCCGAGAGGTACCCTGGACTCCGCGTATCACATGACCACTTCACCACTGCGTCCTTCTCCTTGGGTAGCTCATGGATGCCT
>NW_023250342.1:0-564 GCF_002007445.2 Ailuropoda melanoleuca
TGGGATCATTCTAAGTGTGGGGCCGGGGCATCTATATGTTCTCTCAGAAAACCAATCCTGAGTGACTTTTTCTTTTTAATTGTAAAAAAATGCATAACATGAAATCTCCCCTCTTAAGTTTCTAAGTATATAGTATAGTTCACTGTATGTACATTGTTATATAACAGATCCCTAGAACTTTTTCATCTTCAAACTCTATACCCATTGAATAGCAACTCCCCATTTCTTCCTCCCCTGAACTCCTGGCAGCCACCATTCTACTTTCTGCTTCTGTGAGTTTGACCACTTTTGATACCTCATGTAAGTGGTATTTGTCCTTTTGAGACTGGCTTATTTTACCTAGCATAATGTCTTCCAAGTTCACTCTTGCTGTAGTATATGGCAGGATTTCCTTCTTTTTTAAGGTGCATAATATATTCTATCATACACACACACNAATATATTCTATCATACACGCACACACACACACACACCATTTTGTTTATCACTTCATCTGTCAGTAGATTTTTAGGTTGTTTTTAACCTCTTGGCTATTGTGAATAATGTTTTAATATTCTGGGAATA
>NW_023250343.1:0-2533 GCF_002007445.2 Ailuropoda melanoleuca
AATTGTTCTATAACTTCTAACAGTTTGGGAGTGGATTCTTTTGGGTTTTCCATATAGAGTATCATGTCATCAGCGAAGAGAGAGATTTTGACTTCTTCTTTGCCGATTTGGATACCTTTGATCCCTTTTTGTCGTCTGATTGCTGTTGCAAGGACTTCTAGTACTATGTTGAAAAATAGTGGNCATATAGAGTATCATGTCATCTGCAAAGAGAGACAGTTTGACTTCTTCTTTGCCGATTTGGATACCTTTGATCCCTTTTTGTCTTCTGATTGCTGTTGCAAGGACTTCTAGTACTATGTTGAATAATAGTGGCGAGAGTGGGCATCCTTGTCGTGTTCCTGATCTTAAGGGAAAGGCTTCCAGCTTTTCCCCATTGAGAATAATGCTTGCAGTAGGCTTTTCATAGATGGCTTTTATGAGATTGAGAAATGTACCCTCTATTCCTACACTCTGAAGGGTTTTAATCAGGAAAGGATGCTGTATTTTGTCAAATGCTTTTTCTGCATCAATTGAGAAGATCATGTGGCTCCTGAGTCTTTTCTTGTTGACATGATGTATCACACTGATTGATTTGCAAATGTTGAACCACGCTTGCATCCCAGGTATGAATCCCACTTGGTCATGATGGATAATCCTTTTAATGTACTGTTGGATTCTATTAGCAAGGATCTTGTTGAGGATTTTGGCATCCATATTCATTAGAGAAATCGGTCTGTAATTCTCCTTTTTGAGGGGGTCTTTGCCTGGTTTGGGGATCAAGGTAATATTAGCCTCATAGAATGAGTTTGGTAGCTTTCCTTCTGTTTCTATTTTTTGAAATAGCTTTAGGAGAATAGGTATTATTTCTTCTTTGAATGTTTGGTAGAATTCCCCAGGAAAACCGTCTGGGCCTGGAGTTTTATTATTTGGAAGGTTGTTTATCACTGACTCAATTTCTTCATAGTTAATTGGCCCTGTTTAAAAAATCTATTTCTTCCTGTTTCAGTCTTGGTAGTTTATACGTTTCCAGGAGGCCTCCATCTCTTCCAGATTGCTTAGTTTTTTGGCATATAGCTGTTGATAAAAATTTCTAAATAATCCTTGCAATTTCAATGGTGCTGGTCGTGACCTCTCCCTTTTCAGTCATAATTTTAATAATCTCAGTCCTTTCTCTTTGTTTTTGGACAAGTTTTGCCAGTGGTCTATCAATTTTATGGATTCTCTCAAAGAACCAGCTTCTAGTCCTGTTGATCTGCTCTACTGTGGTTCTGGTCTCTAATTCATTGATTTCTGCTCTAATCTTGGTCAACTCCTTCCTTGTCAGTGGGTTAGGCCTGTCCCTCTGTTGCTGTTCCAGTTTCTTGAGGTGAGAATATAGAAACTGCATTTTAGATTTTTCTATTCTTTTGAGTGAGGCTTGGATGGCTATGTATTTCCCCCTTAGGACTGCCTTTGCAGTATCCCATAGGTTTTGGACCGTTGTGTATTCATTCTCGTTGGTCTCCATAAATTGTTTAATTTGTTTTTTGATTTCCTGGTTTATCGAGTCATTCTTGAGCAGGATGGTTCTTAGCCTCCAAGTGTTTGAGTTTCTTCCAGGTTTTTCCTTGTGGTTGAGTTCCAATTTCAGAGCNTCATTAATAATTTCATTAATTTTGGTCCTTTCTCTTTTCTTTTGGATAAGTCTTGCCAGTGGTCCGTCAATTTTATGGATTCTCTCAAAGAACCAGCTTGTAGTCCTGTTGATCTGCTCTACTGTACTTCTGGTTTCTAATTCATTGATTTCTGCTCTAATCTTGGTCAACTCCTTCCTTGTCAGTGGGTTAGGCCTGTCCCTCTGTTGCTGTTCCAGTTTCTTGAGGTGAGAATATAGAAACTGCATTTTAGATTTTTCTATTCTTTTGAGTGAGGCTTGGATGGCTATGTATTTCCCCCTTAGGACTGCCTTTGCAGTATCCCATAGGTTTTGGACCGTTGTGTATTCATTCTCGTTGGTCTCCATAAATTGTTTAATTTGTTTTTTGATTTCCTGGTTTATCGAGTCATTCTTGAGCAGGATGGTTCTTAGCCTCCAAGTGTTTGAGTTTCTTCCAGGTTTTTCCNTATTTCTGCTCTAATTTTGGTTAACTACTTCCTCATGAATGGATTAGGCCTGTCCCTCTGTTGCTGTTCCAGCTTCTTGAGAATATAAAAACTGCATTTTAGATTTTTCTATTCTTTTGAGTGAGGCTTGGATGGCTATGTATTTCCTTTCCCCCTTAGGACTGCCTTTGCAGTATCCCATAGGTTTTGGACCGTTGTGTATTCATTCTNGTTTAAATTGATTTTTGATTTCCTGGTTTATTGAATCATTCCTGAGCAGGATGCCTCTTAGTCTCCAAGTGTTTGAGCTTTTTTTTTTCTTTTTTTTTTTTTTGAGTTCCAATTTCAGAGCGTTGTGGTCTGAGAATATGCAGGGGATAATTTCAATCTTTTGGTATTGGCTGAGACCTGTTTTGTGTCCCAGAGCATGATCTATTCTTGAGAATGTTCCATGGGCATTTGAATAGAA
>NW_023250343.1:2575-2849 GCF_002007445.2 Ailuropoda melanoleuca
AACCGCTGTGCCACCCAGGCGCCCCTAAGTGTTTAAGTTTCTTCCAAATTTTTCCTTGTGGTTGAGTTCCAATTTCAGAGCGTTGTGGTCTGAGAATATGCAGGGGATAATTTCAATCGTTTGGTATTGGTTTTGACCTGTTTTGTGTCCCCGAACATGGTCTATTCTTGAGAATGTTCCAAGGGCATTAGAATAGAATGAGTATTCTTTGGTTCCGGGCTGTAGTGTTCTATATATATCTATGAGGTCCAACTCGTCGAGTATGGCATTCAAA
>NW_023250344.1:0-568 GCF_002007445.2 Ailuropoda melanoleuca
TGAAACACGACGAACACAGCACTGAGAAAGACAATTCGGTCAAAACCCGCTTCCAACGAAATGTTTGCTCCATGGGGAAATCCGGTCAAAACTCCTGGCGGCAATGGAACGAAAAGGCCCAAAACACGTCCGTCAGAAACAACACCGTACAGGGACCGTCTGAGCACTATCATCATCCTTCGTGAATAGGGAAACATGAGGGAAAGTGGTCGCGGAAGCCTGACGAGAGTGCCCCATAGTGGTCTCTGAGACACCACACAGTCCAGGGAAATATCAACGATCATCATCTCTCGTGAGTAAGGGAGCATGAATGAAAAGGTTCAGGATTTTCGAGGACTCAGCGCCCTTCTCATTGGTAATAAAGCAGNACTTCTCATTGCTAATAAAGCGGAGCGTCCAGGAAAACACCTCCAGCAAACAGCAGCCTTTTCCCTGGGGACCTCGATTCCACATTGGGTGTAGGGGCCTGGGGAGGATCCAGCCTGTAGAACCAAGAAACAAAGTGTGAGGGGAAAGCCCTTGAAGTCACGACGGCCTTATTGAAGGTGGAACAGGAATCAAGGGGCTT
>NW_023250344.1:734-1037 GCF_002007445.2 Ailuropoda melanoleuca
ACCGTACAGGGACCGTCTTAGCACTATCATCATCCTTCGTGAATAGGGAAACATGAGGGAAAGTGGTCGCGGAAGCCTGACGAGGGTGCCCCATAGTGATCTCTGAGACCCCACACAGTGCAGGGAAATATCAACGATCATCATCTCTCATGAGTAAGGGCGCATGGACCAAAAGGTTCAGGATTTTCGAGGACCAAGCGCCCTCCTCATTGGTAATAAAGCAGAGCATCTTGGAAAACACCTCCAGGGAACAGCAGCCTTTTCACTGGGGACCCCGATTCCACATTGGGTGTAGGGGCCTGG
>NW_023250345.1:0-170 GCF_002007445.2 Ailuropoda melanoleuca
CCCTGGCCGTCAGAGCCTCTAGTTTTGACTGCATTTGGCTCATAGAATTTTTATTTTCTGTCAGATTCGCTATCATTTCTGCCTTTAGGGATTCTATATTCTCAGTAACATTTTTGTTAATACTTTTTTCAAGTCTACTCATCATCTTGACCATTGTTGCTCTGAATTCC
>NW_023250345.1:467-725 GCF_002007445.2 Ailuropoda melanoleuca
GGAGTGGGAGAGGAAGAAGCAGGCTCCCAGTGGAGAAGCCCAATGAGGGACTCCTTTCTGGAACGCTGTGATCACACCCTAATCCAAAGACAGGCGCTTAATGACTGTGCCACTCTGGCGCTCCGGGTTGTGGGCTTCTTGATTTTTCAGCCTGCCTTCTGGAGGAGGGGCCTGCCATGCCGGTACTCAGGAAACCCTGTTTGGGTAGAGTCTCCGTGTCCCCTGCGAGGGGGGATGGGAATGGGCACCCTGTGAGCC
>NW_023250345.1:850-1456 GCF_002007445.2 Ailuropoda melanoleuca
TTCTCCACTGATGTTCTGGCCACTTTAACTCTGTTTCTGTTGGTGCTGCTCAACCCTACAGCATCCTGGGCTGTGCATCCCACACCTGGCGTCCCAGCCCTCACTTCCAGGGCTGGTGCGTCTCTGTCCTTTGTGTTTCTAACTCCGCCAGCTGCCAGTCACCACCCGCCCTGCACGTGCTCCTGGAGCTCCCGGTCTCAGTCTGCTGTCTCAAGGGTGCGGGTCCTTGGTCCGCCCGCTCCCCCGTGCAGGTGGCTACTGCTTCCCAGTGCCCGGACACGGCGGCTCCCTCCCCCTTCCGTTTATCTTCCGATATCTATGCACGGTTTCATGGCTCCCCGCTTCGTACCTCAATACTCAGCGCTGGAGATGTTCATTTGTAGAGATCCAGATGTATCTTCCTGCGTCTCAGGCTGATTCCATGGATGTTCNAGGGTGCGGGTCCTTGGTCCGCCCGCTCCCCCGTGCAGTGGCTACCCTTTCCCGGGGCCCTGACACAGCGGCTCCCTCCCCCTTCTCTTTATCTTCCGATATATGTGCGCAGTTTCACGGCTCCCCGCTTCGTACCTCAATACTCAGTGCTGGAGATGTTCATTTGTAGAGATC
>NW_023250346.1:0-166 GCF_002007445.2 Ailuropoda melanoleuca
TGGTGTCTCAGAGACCACTATGTGGCACTCTCATCAAGCTTCCGTGAACACTTTCCCTCATGTTTCCCTATACACGAACGATGTTGATAGTGCTAAGACGGCCATTGCACAGTGTTGTTTCTGACAGAAATGGTTTAGGCATTTTCGTTCCATTGCCACCAGCAGT
>NW_023250346.1:401-593 GCF_002007445.2 Ailuropoda melanoleuca
GGGAATCTGGGTCCCAAGGAAATGCGGATGTTAGCTGGAGGTGTTATCCTGGACGCACTTCTTTAATACCAATAAGAAGGTCACTGAGTCCTCGAAATTCTTGAACTTTTTCATTTAAACACCCTTATCTAAGTGAGATGATGTTCGTTGATATTTCCCTGGATTGTGTGGTGTCTCAGAGACCACTATGTG
>NW_023250347.1:0-9896 GCF_002007445.2 Ailuropoda melanoleuca
CCCCCCGGCACTAAGCCCGAGGGAGCAAGTTGCAGGTGTGCAGGTGGGCCGGGCAGAGACAGCTCCAGAACACAAGGTAGGTCTTGTGACCAGGGAGATGTGAGCTGACCGCGTGTTCTGGCGACCCTGGACAGGAGCGCCAGCGGCCCGTGGGGGTGCTGATGTCCTCGGTCTATGGGAGGCGCATACACCAGCCCGTGGAGCCCCTGAACCGGGACCACGGCCGTGCCAACCATGTGAAGGCTGACTTCTACAGGAAGAACGACATCCCCAGCATCAAGACGCCTGGCTTTGGGCACATTTCTCCAGCCTGACGGTGCCGCTGTGGCCTGGACCGCGGGGTGGCACAGACGGGCAGTGCCGGGCCTTACGCGCCCCTCCCCACCCTTCACTGGGATCAGGGAGCAGGCCTGAAGCCGCTTTCGCCTGGATGGTGGGGGACGGGCCTCGAAGCCCACTTCCCTCATGTGGCCGTGGTGAAGACCCTGGCCAAAGGCCTTTAATATGACGAACGTCTCGTGGGACCGCGTCAGCTGAAATGATGCCAGAGACTGATCCACTGTGAGCACTTGAATAAAAGGAAAGTGTTCCCACTTGACAGCAGTCTGGTGACTCTGTTCACTGTTTCTCTGGTTCGCCAGACCCCAGGGGACGCTCCCAGGAGGGGCATGCACACCCTTTCTCACCAGCTGTGGAAAGCACCGCTGACTGAGTTTCCCTTCCTCCAGGAGGAGATATAATGAGATCTCCTTTCGGAATAATTGGGCTCTAGATACTGCAACGTTCCGCCCGCCCCAGAACACTGAGCTGTGAGTATCAGAAGTTTGCACAGTTGAGGACAAAACCGTAGTAGGGATGGGCGCCCTCTATGGCCAGCAATGCCGCCTTCCCTCCTTGCACACGTCATGGGAAGAGATTGGGCTTTGGTGTTCAAGGGACTTGGGTTAAATTCTGACCCCTGGCTTTCCCAGCGGCATGGGTACAGAGCCCACCATTTCACGGATTGGAGCCCACCTTTCCTCCTCTTCAAAGTGGGAATCCCAAACCGTGAGGAGTGTGTGTGGGAATCAGTGGTCTGAACGCAGGCACACGAGGGGCTAGGACTGTTCACGTGAATAGTTTTCACTTCGGAAACACCTGCTTCTAACCCAAGTTGGAAATGTTTATTGTGGAGATAATTTGAAACTTATTCAAGTATTAAGATATCGGCGGTGATTTAACGAATGGGTGGGTCTCTTGAAGGAAATCATCCCTCACCTATTGCAATTAAATTTCCCACAGCTTAGTGGTTAATGGGCAGGTAATCTAATTAATTTTATTCCTGATTCCCCCATGGCTGGTTTTATTGTTTTGAATCTCTAAGCACATATGACACTGAATTGTTGACAATTTCAAGGCCTAGTGACCCCTATATATTTCTTTATTCTTTTGAAATTTTTTATTTTCACTTGTGGGTGCCTTTTATTATTTTTCCTCCCAAACACACAGCAGTAGTTTGTTTGGGATGCCTTTGGGTACCTTAAGCTATATTATAATAATATAATAAAAAATATATTAAGTTTGGAAATAAGGAAATTTTTATAAATTACTTTTTCTTCAGTTTTGACTACTAAGCAAGACAAGGCATCTCTAAGAAATGCCTTCATCTGACTGTGACTACAATAAATCTATGTCAAACTAAATTATTTTCAGTTACTTTAAGTCAGATCCTACTCCCTTAACCTTCTACTTTCAAAGAGCAGGCCGTGTACTGGACAAGGTTTTGAAAGGCATCGGGGGAAATTAAATGTATTTCCGTTGGCATCTCCACTTCTACAACTTAAAGCCAATGAATGCCCAGTCACCTTATAAAAGAGAAGCGTATTAAAAGAATTTGTTTCAACGTATCCAATCTCCAGGGTTAGTCAATCCTTAGAAGGCAGAGTGGTTGCCGTCCTCAGGAAAGCATTACGATGGGGAAAAGGAGGAGGGTGGATGATTCGAGACAATGCAGACTTAACAAAGGTAGGAAATACTGCAGGTTTAATGGGACCACACTCAAGGCATTTTCCTGAGAGGGCTTTCTGCAAAACTTGAAGGTTAAGGAGAGCATTGAGGAGCTGGCTACCAAGGTCGCTGGGCTGCCGGGCCGGTGCTGTGAACTGCCAGCCCTCCCGTCTGCCTGGTTTGCTGCCCCGAATGTCTGTAGCCCCAGAGCAATGAAGCCTTGACCGGGACGCACACTTTAAGATTTAGGGGGCAGGCTGCTTTGCATTCTAGGCTCGTCTTAGTCACTGATCACTGGGAAGCTCTGAACAAGCCCCTGGACCTCTCTGCACCCGTTTTCTCATTTGGAAAGCACAGGGGGCGCTCAGACTGGGGACTGGAGTCACCCAAAGAAAGTGTTACCTAAACACAGAGCACGTGCTGGGCCCCACCGCCAGGACTTCTGACTTGGCGGGTGAGGGTTGGGGCCCGGAAACGTGCAGGTCCCCAGGGGGCACCACCGCCGCTGGGTGGGGACCATACTTTGAACGATCCGTGTGTGCGCAGACCTTTGCAAGGTGTACCCTGATAAAGACTTTGATCACTTTAAAAAGTCCCTTGTTTGGTTAGCCCGGCAATACAGTTTTGGGAAAAAACAAGTCTCCTTTTGAGTTCTTTTCACCGAATTCAGCACATCCTTAGTGCAGGCCGAGAGCCATGGTTCAGCGTGCCTGGCCAATCACTCAACCGTGGGTGTCCGCTAAAGGGAGGTGACGTAAAGCAGATGGGTCCTGCAGACTCTAAGGGAGGAAGCACCCATGGGGTACAGCTGCCGACCGTGGTTACAAACAATACAGAAGGCCAGTCTGAAGTCACTGAAACTCTGGATCTCCGTTAGAGCGAAGACAGAGGCCCTTACACTCCCTCTCCTCCTTCCATCACCTTTATGAGAATTAGGTGAATCAAGGCCAATGCTGAGATGTGACTATAGGATCAAAAAATTCCTGACTGAGGCAGACGATGGACCAAGTCATGCTGTAGTCCCACTTGGGTGATGGAGGCCAGTCACTAGTTTCGAGAAGTGCTATTACCCGAATCTGAGTCAAAATCCTGGCACAGAGGCTCTGGCAAGAGAAAGCCTGGGTGGCTGCCAGGCTCTCTCACAGTCATTAGCTCTTTCTCTCAGACCTGATCCCATAAGCTATCAATGAGGAAATACCCCTAAGAGAAATTAAGAGATACGTTCAAAGTCACACAGCCCATAAACGATCAGTCAGGAATCAAACGAGGGCTTGTGCCCCGGGTCTGAGTTCCCAGGAACAAGGTGTTCCTGACAGATCGGGGTCCTCCGTGTCTCACAGACGCCTGCCCTGAACTGGGAAGAGAAGCCGGGCGTGCCCAACCGGGCTGGCATCTAAAGCTTTGCTTCTAAACATCAGATTACGCATGATTGCTCTATTTTCCACCCTTTGGCAAAGTACGATTTCTTTATGCAAAAGAAAAGCCCCAAAACTCTAGAGTTGGATTCACATGAACAAAATTTCCCAAGTCTTCTCTCTTCAAGAACGCGTAACATTGGCTCTGTGCCCCCTTAAGTCTCCTCAGACATAACAGGCATCTTACGGGGCCTGGCAGCTTCTCCCGGTGGGTTCCAACTATTGTGGCGGCTGCTGATGTACACAGTCAGTGCCAAATTGTTCTCCTGCAGCCTGCGGCTGATGGCTCTACCAAAGCATGACGGCAGACCAGAGAACACGGGCAGAGAGGGTGCTGCTGCTGGTGGAGGGTCCTCTCGTTATTAAAACATTTTTTCCCGGAAAATGTTCTCTAGAGATGCCAAAGTGAAAACCAGGCCACGTACACACGGCGCATTCCCAGGGTGGCAACACCGAGTATGTGCATCACAGACTCCGTCCTGATCGGAATTACTCAAGGATATGTCAACCTTGGCTTCCGGGGAGCTCTTTCTGCAACAACCGTCAAACAGCAGAAGGGAAAACAAATCCCAGGTCTGGAGCGGAGCCCGCAGGAGAGGGAAGAACGGGGGGTGGGGGGAGGGTAAGGATACAGACTCTAAACCAAAGTACATAAAACTTTTAATGAATCAACCTTACAAAAGACAATGGCATCAAAACATCAGACGCGTTTGGTACAAAACTGGTTCTAGGTTGTGAGAACTAATCCTGGTGATGGATGGCACGAGACACGACACAGCAAGGCGACAGGACCACGGATCCCGCTGGGGCCCGTGGACAGCCACTGGCGATGAGACACGTGGGTGAACACAGTCAAATCCCATGTGGGGTGACAGAAATCAACTTATTCACAAATACTGTGTGTTTTAATATCAGACTAGCGGATGCGGTTGGCGAGCTACCATATTTTCCAGAAAAGAACATGCACCGGAAGATAATATACACCCCCTAGTTTTATTGCCTTAAGAATTTTTGTTTATTTCACGTCTGTCATCTTTGTGAGTTCGTTGAACGCGTTTCTCCTATAACACACACTCCTTTTCCTTCTGCTTCGGAGTAAGCACAGTGCAAGTGGCAGAGCGATCTTGGCACACGTCAGACACCAAACGATATGCCACCAGGGTCATAGGAACAAGTCTGAAAGGCTCCATAGGACAGAACAGAGCACGCACATCAAAAAAGAGGGACAAAGGTTGCAGTCAAAAAGTGCGTTGTACCTTCCTGAAAATACAGTCTTCTTGCCCAAGTGAAGGCAACTCTTCAGGATGCCAAGTTGCTCTGGGAAAGGGACCTTGACATTTCTGTGTTCACAAAGTACGTCTTCAGCTCCCCCTTGCCTTTCACATTGATTATTCCTCGACACGTGCACGTGTACCCCAGGGTCTGGAGGATGAGGCTGGTCTCCTCGGTGACCTAGAAGCACATGACAGACAAGAAGCGGTCAGTGTCTAGGCCACACGGCCTCTGGGGGGTCACCTGACCACAAAGATCAGGAGCCAAAAGACACTCATGTTCTTTGACCCATTCATTCTACCCCTGAGACAATGGGAGGAAAAAGAATAGAGCAGAAGAGCTTTTTAAGGACAATGTGTAGTTTCATGCTGTGATAGTGACAGACCATAAACCACCTAAAAGTCACGTGATCTTCAGGGAGAAGTGAACCATGACGCTGTCCTGACCATATCGAGAATGTGACTGTGAAATAAGGAGATTCGTTTCACCCCAAAGGAAGCATGAAGCCTGGACTCACGGTATGATTTCAACTATATGAAGACCACGTATTCACATATAAGAGACCTGGGAAAAGAAAGTAAAACAGAATATGCTGGAGTGGTAGGATTCTGGATGATCTTTACAAATTGTCACCAATGTCCTTTCACGAAATCATAAATGTGAATAATAGATTTTAATACGGGTGGGAGAAGACATCCTGGGAAGACCGAGGGTTCCTGCAAATGGCCACGCACTTCACGTTGAATGGTTGAGAATAAAACTGAAAGGACACTAGGGGTCCACACTAGCCTTAGCCTGGGCAAGATGCACTGGGTCAGGTCTTGGAAGTTTCCTCCCTTCACTGAATTGACAAGAAATGCTAACAGGGCTGGGCCCCTCCTTTGCAGCTTGTCGATGGGACGGGACGGGTGATTCCTGCCACTGCCCCGTGGGGCAAGGACCCTTAGTGCAGAATCGCATTGGATTTCCTTCCACTTCGTCTGAGGAAATGGACATGGAATGGGGGGGGTCCCCAGCCACCTCAGGCGTGCAGGTGACACATGCGTGCTGGACAGGCTGGTGGAACAAGCTAGAAAAATCACTCCATCTTCCTGTAATATAACCCAATGGCCAGCCCCTAGCACACGGGAAAATGCATGGATCCCTGGGACCCTTATGACCAGAGCTAGGAAAGGGGGACACAAGTGCCAGATGTTCACATCCTCCCCTCCCCTAGGGTTGCGTCCAAGTCCTGGGGGAGGACAGGTGAAGCCAGAAGCCCAGGACGGACTTTGCATCCTGGATAAGAACTGGAAGAATATGGATGAAGCCAAGAAACCCAGACTACAGATATATCCTCACGATCCAAGTTCTCAGGGGTCATCAGAATTAGGGAATCCTGCAGGCTTCTGACTTCTGACCTTGCACAGAGAACAAACACATCTTTTGGAGCCTTGCGGGTTCATTGTACGTGGAGCACCGCCCCCAGCATTTGTGAGCTATCTGTTGGAAACTGTAACGCAACCACACAATTGCTGTGACGCGAGGAGGAGGGAGCCGTCTCCCGGAGGAGCACCAGCCTGTACTCCTCTGAGTCCAGGGGAAGCTTGGCTGGGTGACGGGTGGACTCTCCGCTGCTCTTTGGCTTCCAGGCGAGAACGCACGGTGGGCGTGGAATGCTCTCTAATCAAAAGAACCCGTCCATCAGGCCCGGGAGAAGCTTTGTGATGATCTCAGCACCATTTATTTTTCCTGGCATCTCATTCCTTTTCTTGCACTAAGAGGAAACGCGAAGCTCCCGGAGGCGGAGGGAGCACCGCGCCCTCAGGGAAGGAGTCTGCTGGGCACGACCTCCCAGTCGCCGTGCCCGTGAGCACCCACGGAGCTGCAGACGAGCTGCTCTCCGGACAGCCAGAACCCGTGTCGTCTCCCCCGGGCTCCGAGCGCGCAGAGAGCATCCAGGGGGCTGCTCAGCACTGCATCACCCGGAGCTTTACGACGCCCCATATCCTCCTGGAGACACACAAGAGCTCAGGCTCATCTGAAGCATTGATCTGGAGGGGATTTACGAGCTCCAGGAGGGAGCACTCTCCCCCACCAGCCTCTCTTAAATTGTTTTTGATACTTATCCCAAGTACTTGAAAACCACTTGGAGAGTCGTGAAGCATGTTAAAGCCACCATTCGTCTTCTGAATGTTCCAGGCGCGTGGAGGGGGCCCAGCTTGGCCTACAGGTGGGAACGGGTGTCCTTGATAGGAATACCCTCTCCCCGCACCAAACAGAGGACACCAAGTGGTCCATGATTGCCGGAACATCCCTGGGCAGGGGGAGCTGCCGGTGACATGCGTGCAGGAAGGCTTAGAGGCCATGATGCCATCAGGGCATGGTGCAACTAGGCTGCCAACATGGCAGACCATGCCTTGTGGGAGGCAAGCAGGCCATCTCCACAGACAGTGACCACCACTCAGCCCCATTTCTGTGGGAGCTTCGTCTGGACTGGCTCTCATGAGCACAGCCACTTGGCTCTTTTCCCTGGCAACGCAGTTTGGTTGGGAAGCCCTGCCTGTTCTCCTCCCCACGTCACTTGCCATCTCTACCCTCTCTCTGTTGCTCAGTTACTCAGTTTCAGCAACGCTGACTAATCATCTGGCTGGAAAAAGATGAACACTTAGAAGTAATGTTGGTCCCGTTCCATATAAAAATTAAGGATATGCTATAGGAAGCTCACAGAAATGGAATCCTCTTGAATGAATGAGGCAGGGAGTGTGAAAGGCAAGTGAGGAGAAGTTTAATGAAAAGCCCACTCTTGATGACATCAGAGCTGGGGTCTCCTACAGAAGTCAATAGAGAACTCTAAATCTCTACCATAATGTTAGCAGGCACGGTTACCTGAGGACACTGGTCAAGCCAAGGCACACAGAACAGGGACTTACGGAATCTTCTGTAATGGACACCCCCAAAAAGAAAAAATCCTATTACTGGTGTCCAATGGTTTTCATACAAATTTGCCATTTGGCTGGAATTTATCTTCCAGAATATAACAAAGCTGGAGTGAAATGTGGAACCACTGCTTTTTGAGGGCGAGGCAAATAGAAAGCTCTGCAGAGACACACATGTGCACACACTCTTCTCATTAGGAGAAGTCAGTCTCTCCTTCTAGGTGTCTGGCACCATGCTTAAGCGTCCTCCCTTGGGTGGATTCGAGCGCTTTCCCATCATTCTATATCCAAAGCCCGTGCTGGTCCGATTTGGCACTGCTCTGACACATCACCCGGAATCCTACCCCTTGTTTTTCCCCAGTGGCTCTCTTCCATCTCCTCCCAGGTTCTGCCTCCGGGACGGGAAGTCCGGGGGTTATATCTGGTGTTGGTAATACTATCCCTCTCCCCAACAAAGTACCTTTCAAGGTGTGGGGCCCGGAGACGGCAGAGGAGACAAGAGTCCTGCCCTAACTTCATGCTCAGGTATCTGACTGCCATGTTGGTTGTTGCAATCGTTGACTTTTGCAAAGGCAATAATCTTTATATTATTACATTTCTAAATTATTGCTAATAGTGAGTGCAGAAATGAATTAACATTTCCCCAATAAAAAAGGACTTCTATCAATGTTAATGTGTTTCAAGGTTTTCTCAAGATCTAAGTAACTTTCAAGGTTCTCGTTTTAATATATCATTATCATTATTATTACACTTACTTATGGTTTCCGAGAGGACAGAACTGGCTGATACTGACAACGCACACTGAATTACCTGTATCTTGTCCAGCACGCCGGTGCTGTCCATCCTGCTGGCCACGTTTACAGTGTTGCCCCAGATATCATACTGCGGTTTCTGAGCTCCAATCACACCGGCTATCACAGGTCCGTGGTTAATACCTGCGACACATCAGAACTGGGTGAACGAGATTCAAGGCACAGCAACCGTCTTAAACAGAAGAGCTTTACAAGGATATTTCTGAATCATCGTCATTAAACAAACATTAGCCCAACCCACGGGATTCTAAAGCAAAGAAAAATTATTGTTTTTCCTTCTTAACCTTGATTCTGGCTCATGTGCCCATATATTGTTATTATTCCATAATAACATAAGGTTGGTTATGCTTCTCAAAAGCTAACCATAATAGTTCCCTGTGTTGCTATTTAATCTTAGACAAGAGATGAGCACTGTGTTTCCCATAGTTGTGTCGCTAATGTTAATTTTGAAATCTTCGTCTTTCAGGTTTAAGTAGCTACACTGAGTGCATTGACCAGCAGCTGCCAGACTTGTGGGTTCCTGCTGCCGTCTTGCCGAACACGCCGCTGCCACCAACCACACCAGTGCTGTGTTCTCCACCCGCCAGGCACTGTTCTATGTGCTTTATATGTAAGAACTCCTGTGGTTCTCACAGCAGCCACAGATGGGGTGGATACTGTCACCGTCACTTCCAGTTTCAGGCGAGGAAGCTGAGGACGGCGCCATCAGACAGGCAGTAGATGGCAGAGGCCGGTGGTTCCACGGCCCCTGCTTGTAAGGACGCTGCCCTCCAATCTCTGCCACAAGTGTCCCGTGCACAAGGCTCTTCCCACCTTGAGGGCTGTTGCCTTCCTAACGTCCCAATGGCAAGTTTCCTGAATTCCAGAGGAATGTGTTTGTGCTGTTGATCTCCATTGCTAAACCACCTGCCAAAGGACTCCCTTAACGTGCGCTGTGCTCGTGACAGAGTCCACCCAGGTCGGCATTAAAACAACAGCAAATGTTAGCATGGGCAATATAGATTCAGATTTGAGGACATTCTCTGACACAAGAAGCTACAACTGATAAGACTGGAGGAGGGTCGCATTTGGAGGGATCTTTGGGTAGACAGGCCGGCCCCTGGTGGGCAGGTGCGACCCAAAGAGGGTCTCCAGACAAGTGGTCTCTCAGACTGTGTTGCTTGGGTTCTTGGCCCCCTTGAAGCTGGGCTCTTTACAGCTCTGCATCCATCAGACTGAGGACGGCCCACTTCTGGTGTAAGTGTCGTCACCAACTGTGATTCCCCAGGGACAGCCACCAAAAGGTTGCTGGAGAAACCCAGGAACGAGCTGTCACTCTTCAGCCCAGCTGGCTGAAACCTCACTGGCAGGACAGATTTCTTGCTATCCCGGCCTGCCCGTGTNTGTGTGACTTCCCAGATAATTGGGCACCCCAGACAGAGACGACGGTGGCTCTGACTGCCCCCTCCGTTAGTAACTGCGATTATAAACCTGTGGTTATTACGTGCAGACAC
>NW_023250348.1:0-2681 GCF_002007445.2 Ailuropoda melanoleuca
ATATATATACAATTTAATTATATATAATGTGTATATTTGATTCATACAATATGATTAATAGACAATTTGATAATATATGAGAGAGAGGATAGAGGGAGAGAGAGATCCCTCCCTTAATTCTAAAATAGATCAAATCTAATTAAATGGTAGATATTTACTGATGTGCTTAAAATAGTTTTGATTTATAAGAAATCAACTAATATATACTTCCTGAGTAAAGTACCTATTGCATTTGGGATAGAACCATATTCTGTCATTCTATGCAAGAATGTTCCAGTTATCAAAAATATTCCTCTTAACTCCAAATTTATCCTTCAATACATGCTCTGCAGCAATGGATGGCCTTTCTACCAGCCTTTCTCCTTTACAGTAGCACAATGTGAAACGTTCTAAAGAGAGTGTGCTGAAGGGGCAGTGCAGGAGGAAGGGGCTTTGTTGCTGGGTTTCAACACCCCAAAGATTGGTCAGCAGTGTGGGTGTAAGGACATCTTGTGGTGCACTGCCACAACCATGACTCCAGAATATGCAGTCCTTCAGCAACTTTGTAGCTCCAGCCTTGGCCAGTGATCACTTTCCCATAGACCTACCTCCATTTTGGGTCCTCTGCCCTGGATGGAGGGCTGACAGAAGCAGCACTGGGAATCAGGATGGAGGAGAAAGCCAAGACTGAAGTTGGAAACCATAATAAAGGACATGGAGCAAAAGAGGCAAGATATGAGGAAAGAAAGGTAGAGTTAGGTTTGGAGAGGTAAGCCAAGGAGTGAGAGGAGACTGTTGAGGCAACTAAGTCAATGGACAAGCTGTTAATTGAACCTTTTACATGCCATCAGGGCATGCAGGGGCTGGAGCTACATCTGATTGAATGAACTCATCCTTTACTGATGTTTGCTGAACACTTATTTTGAATAAGAAATTATACTAAGTACATCACAAGTTCTCAGTTAACAAAAAATTGAGACAGCCAGGAAATCTCTTGAAATTACATCCAGCAAGTTTTAGAATTCTATTAAAAAAATAATTGCCTTATCCAGTAATACCACTGCTGCGTATTTACCCCCAAAAATACAAAAACACTAATTTGAAAAGATACGTGCACCCCTATGCTTATTGCAGCATAATTTACAGTAGCCAAATTATGGAAGTAGCCCATGTCCATCTATAGTGGAATGGATAAAGAAGATGTGGTATGTGTGTGATGAAATACTACTCAGCCATAAAAAAGGAATGAGAATTTGCAGTTTGCAACAACATGAATGGATCTAGAGTATAATCCTAAGTGAAATAAGTCAGTCAGAGAAAGACAAATACCATATGATTTCACTCATATGTGGAGTTTAAGAAACAAAACAAACCATTTAACAGAGTCTTAACTATAGAGAACAAACTGATGGTTACCAGAGAGGAAGTGGGTGAAATAGATGAAGGGGATTAAGAGCACACTTATCATGATGAGCCCTGACTAATGTATAGAATTGTTGAATCAGTATATTGTACATCTGAAACTAATATAATACTATATGTTAACTCTACTGGAATTAAAATTTTTAAAGAGATTTTCAATTGTATTTCACATTCATAATAATTAAATAAGATTTAAAATAAGGCAATGACTTAAATAACATTGAAAATAAAAATTCATAGAAATGTATATCTGAATATAATTTGAATAGTATAGCACAAAATAAAAATACCATGTTAAGTTGTAAGTAAATCATATTTTTCTCCTTTTAATACAGTTTCTACATCTTAGGTTTTACAAGTATTTACGTGAGACATGGGTCTGAACACCAAGGGGCATAGAATTGTATTGAGCAAGATATAGTTCAATGTAATAATCACAAAATGACTTCTTCAAACAATAACTATCAAGGGTATTCAAGAAAGAGGGCTATTATCGACTGGCAAATTACAGAAGGCTTCACTGAAGGGGCAGAAGGTGTGCGAGGATTGGGTTGGATCTAAAAGAATTGCAACCTGGAGAAAAATTCACTGTCTCTGGAGAGCATTGGTTAGAAATTATGGAGGGATTGCCAGGACATCATCTGGTCTATCGAGGAAATTATGGAAAAATCAGATTAGAAATCTACAATGGATCCACACCGTGGAAGAGATATTTTATACTACTAGGAAAATTCAATTTATCATTGTAGCTGGCTTCAGTAGCTGGACAGTACTGTTTTCTACATTTTCTCCCCCCTTCACTCCTATCCCTCAATAGTACCTTTGCTACAAAGGGTTATATAACTTCAACAAGCCTTAGATGTTTATGATTCTCTTTGGTTTATTTGTTCATTGGCATCATTCCCTCCATTTTACAAGTGGGACTTGTGGTAAAATGTTTGGCAGTCATTGCACAGGCCATGAGATCAGTCTCTGCACTGTGTCTGCAGATCACATTTAGATTGCCTTGCCTCAAAACATCTCTTACCCTTAACTTGGCTCAGCGCAAGTTCCCTTGGCCTTTGATTTCACTTTTCTCTACCTGAGACACATGGCTGTGGATCTGGCTGACTGTTTAGCACTTTGCCCTTACCTATTAATCTTGCCCTGGAAAGAAATGCTTGCTCTCTGACCTCAGATGCAAGTCTTTCAGGGTGAGCCTGCCTCTTCCCTATGCAGGGGATATCTTTTTGCTTGACATGCCCATAAAGAAATCAATGTGACCTGCAGAGCTGCTGAGG
>NW_023250349.1:0-5141 GCF_002007445.2 Ailuropoda melanoleuca
ATCAGAATCAGGGGATGTACTGTATGGTGATTAACATAATATAATAAAATAAAATTAATAAAAAAAAAAACAAAACAAAAAACAGACTGTAGCAAGAGACAAGGAAATAGACTGAATCAAGACACTATACAACAATGAAGGGGAGAATCCAACAAAAAGATATAACAATATCTATGTACCCAACATGGGAGCACCCAAATGCACAAAACAGTTAACAACAAACATAAAAAAAAACCTAATCGATAGGAATAGAATAACAGTAGGGGACTGTAACACCCCTCTTACATCAATGGACACATTGACAAACAGTGGCTTTGGATGACACACTGGACCAGATGGATTTAAAAGATATTTTCAGAACATTTCATCCTAAAACAGCAGATACATATTCTTTGCAACTGCACACAGAACATTCTCCAGAACAGATCACATACTAGCCCATAAAACAAGCCGCAACAAATTCAAGAAGATCGAAGTCATACCAAGCATCTTTTCTCACCACAATACTATGAAACTAGAAGTCAACCACAAGAAAAAATCTGGAAAGAGCACAAATTCATCGAGGTTAAACATCATGCTACTAAACAATGACTGAGTCATCCAAGACATCAAAGAAGAAATAAAAAATTACATGGAAACAAATGAAATTAAAACACAATATCCCAAATCTTGGTGATGCAGCAAAAGCAGTTCTAAGAGGGAAGTTTAGAGCAATACACAGGCCTACCCCAAGAAGCAGGAAAAGTATCAAACAACCTAAACTTACACATAAAGAAGCTAGAAAAAGAATAACAAAACCCAAAACTGGCAGAAGGAAGGAAACAATAAAAATTAGAGTACAAATAAATGATCTAGAAAAATTTTTAAAATGAAATAGAAGAGATCTACGAAATCAGGAGCTAGTTCCTAGAAAAGATCAACAAAACCTCTAGCCAGTCTCATTTAAAAAAAGGGAGAGAAAGAGACAAAGAGAGAGGACCCAAACAAAATTGCAAATGAATGGATACCACAGAAATATAAGCAACTGTAGAATATTATGAAAAATTATATATTAAAAAATTGGACAACCTAGAAGAAATGGACAAATTCCTAGAAACATATGATCTACCAAAACAGCAACAGGAAGAAAGAAAATTTGAACAGACTGATAACCAGCAATAAAATTGAATCAGTGATCAAAAAATTCCCAACAAACAAACTCCAGGACCAGACGGCTTCATAGGTAAATTCTACCAAACATTCCAAGAAGAGTTAACACCTATTCTTCTCAAACTATTTCAAAAAAACCCAGAAGACAAAGGAAAATTTCCAAATTCAGTCTCTGAGGCCAGCATTATTCTGATACCGAAACCAGATAAAGACACCGCTAAAAAACATAACTACAAAAAAAAAATAGTAACTTAAAAAGATTTTTTTAATTAAAAAAAAAGCAACTACGGGCCAATACCTCTGATGAACATAGACGCAAAAATCCTCTACAAAATATTAGCAAACCAAGTCCAACAATCCATTAAAAAAATAAAAATCATTCACCATGATCAAATGGGATTTACTCATGGGTTGCAAGGGTGGTTCCATATTTGCGAATCAATCAATGTGATATATCTTATCAATAAGAGAAAGGAAAAGAACCTTAGGATCATTTCGACAGATGCAGAAAAAGCATCCAATAAAATACAGCATCCAGGCATGATAAATAAACCTCAACAAAGTAGGTTTAGAGGAAACACACCTCAACTATAATAAAGGCCTTGTACAGAAAACATTATACTCAATGGGGAAAAACTGAGAGCTTTTCCCACTGGACGTCCTACTCACTGAGATCAGACAACAAAAAGGAATAAAAGGCAACCAAACTGGTAAGGAAGAAGTCAAACTTTCACTATTTGCAGATAACATGATAATCTATGTAGAAAACCCTAAAGCCTCCACCAAAAAAACTATTAGACCTGAAAAATGAATTCAGTAAAGTTTCAGGACAGAAAACTACTGTACAAAAATCTGTTGCATTTCTATGCACTAATAAGGAAGCAATGGAAAGAGAAATTAAGAAAACAATCCCAGGGGCGCCTGGGTGGCACAGCGGTTAAGCTTCTGCCTTCGGCTCAGGGCGTGATCCCCGCGTTGCGGGATCGAGCCCCACATCAGGCTCCTCCGCTATGAGCCTGCTTCTTCCTCTCCCACTCCCCCTGCTTGTGTTCCCTCTCTCGCTGGCTGTCTCTATCTCTAACGAATAAATAAATAAAATTAAAAAAAAAAAAGAAAAAAAAAAAAACAATCCCATTTACAACTGCACCGAAAATAGTAAAACAGCCATGAATAAACTTGGCAAAGAGGTAAAAGACGTGTACTGTGAAAACTATAAAACACTGATGGAAGAAGCTGAAGATGATACAAAGAAATGGAAAGACTTTCCACGCTCATGGATTATGAGAACAAATACTGTTAAAATGCCTACACTACCCAAAGCAAGCTACACATTTAATGCAATCCCTATCAAAACACTAACAGCATTTTCCATAGAACTAGAAAAAAACACATGTATGGAACCACAAAAGACCCTGAATAGCCAAGGCAATCTTGAAAAAGAAAATCAAAACTGGAGGGAACATTATTCCAGATATCAGATTATATTACAAATCTGTAGTAATCAAATCGTATGGTACCAGCATAAAAATAGACACATAGATCAACAGAACAGAATACAAAGCACAGAAATAAACCCACAATGCTAATGTAAATTAATCTTTGACAAAGAGGCAAGAATATTTAATATTTATATTTAATGTCTCTTCAACAAAGAGTAACTGCATGGCTACATGCAAAAGAATGAAACTGGACTTCTTACACTGTGCACAAAAACTCAAAATGGATTAGGGACCTAAATGTGAGACCTAACACCATAAAATTCTTAGAATAGAGCACAGGCAGTAATTTCTCTGACACTGACCATAGCAATATCTTTCTAGGTATGTCTCCTGAGGCAAATAAAACAAAAGCAAAAATAAACTATTGAGATTACACTAAAATAAAAGGCTTCTGCACAGCAAAGGAAACAACTAATAAAACTAAAAGACAACCTACTAATTGGGAGAAGATATTTGCAAATGACATACCCAATTAAGGGTTACTATCCAAATTATATAAAGAACTTATACAACTCAACACCAAAAAATCCCAAATAACCCAATTAAAAAATGGGCTGAAGACATAAACAGACATTTCTCCTAAGAACACATACAGATGGCCAACAGACACACGACAAGATGCTCAACATCACTGATCATCAAGGAAACGCAAATCAAAAACACAATGAGCTATCACCTCACACCTGTTAGAATGACTAAACTCAAAAACTCAAGAAACAAGTGTTGGCGAGGATGTGGAGAAAAAGGAACACTCATGAACTGTTGGTGGGAATGCAAACTGGTGCAGCACTGTGGAAAACAGCATTCAGGTTCCTTGAAAAATTAAAAATACAGCTACCCTATGATCCAACAATTGCAGTACTAGGTATTTACCCAAAGAACACAAAAACACTAATTCAAAGGGATACATGCACCCCTATGTTTATAACAGCATTATTTATAATATAAACACCACGGAAGCTGTCCAAGTGTCCATCGATAGATGAACGGATAAAGAAGATGTGCTGTATGCATTCACAATGGAATATTTTCAGCCATAAAGAAAGAGTGAAGTTCTGCCATTTGCAAAAACATGGATGGATCTAGAGAGTATAATGCTTAGGGAGCTAAACCAGTCAGAGAAAGATAATTACCACACGGTTTCACTCATATGTGGAATTTAAGAAGCAAAACAAACAAAAGAACAAAAGAGAGAGAGAGAGAGAGAGGGACAAACCAAATAACAAACTCTTAACCACAGAAAATAAACAGATGGTCACCAGAGAGGAGGTGGGAGGGGGCGATGCTGAAACAGGCGAAGTGGATTAAGAGGACACTTACCTTGATGAGCTGAGTAATATATGGAACTACCGAGTCACTATTCTGTACACATGAAATGAATATAACACTATATTTTAACCCTTTTCTTAAGCTATATAGCCCATTAAGTCATCTGACAATATATGACTAAGTCTACAGATTAGATGTTAGTATTATAATTAATGTTAATTTCCTGATTTTGCTAATTACATTGTGGAGAGATAAGAGAATCATCTTGTTTTTAAGGAAACATACTCAAGTAATTAGGGGTAAAGTATCACCATGCTGGTAACTTAAACCCAAATAGTTCAGAAAATATTAACATGTACATATACAGAGAATAATAAACCAAACGTGATCAACATTAGGGAATCTGAATAAAAAGTAAATGAGGACTGTTGGTATTATTCTCCCAATTTTTCTGTAGGTCTGAAATTATTTCAAACTAAAAAGCAAAAAAACAAAACAAAACCATTTTATTCTTAAAGGAAAATGAAGAGAATATTTTTAATTTTCCCTTTAGAAAGGGCATTGGTTAAGATGTTTTTTTCCCCCATCTTTAAGGATAACAAACTAGATTAACTGATTAAGAAAAGCAAAACGTTAAATAAAAACAGAGCTTATAATGAATTACTGTTCAAGAAAAATTAATTATGCTAGATGTCAAAAAACAAAATCTAAAATGTAAGTATAGCTTTTTTTTTTAATGTAAGAAGACCAAGTGAAGACCTCATACCAAGCCTGAAATTGCTCTATTTTACCTACTCTAATTCCCACTCTAAATGTAAAATTTAAGGTCCAGTAGCATCACTTTTCTTACGAAACAAGATGCATATTCAATAAAGCATGAAATAAGAGCCAACTATAGATCCTGTCCCAGCACAGGCCCCCAATTTTCCATCTGTCTTAGAGTCATACTATACTTTCACAACCAATCAATACTACTGAATACAAAAGTGTCTTCAAGCCCATTTTGGTGACGAGTATAAGTCTTCAATAATCTGGTTAAAAAAGAGCTGACAGCACATGAATTTGAGGACAAGTCAAATGGATTTACATCNTGTCAAAAAACAAAATCTAAAATGTAAGTATAGCTTTTTTTTTTAATGTAAGAAGACCAAGTGAAGACCTCATACCAAGCCTGAAATTGCTCTATTTTACCTACTCTAATTCCCACTCTAAATGTAAAATTTA
>NW_023250350.1:0-1145 GCF_002007445.2 Ailuropoda melanoleuca
AAGAAAAGAAAAGAAAAGAAAAGAAAAGAAAAGAAAAGAAAAGAAAAGAAAAGAAAAGAAAGGAAAAAAAGAAGAGTCCTGGCAAGGGGAATGAAGGACTTCCACCAACACCCACCCAGCAATTCTGGCAGAGCTAGGACTGGAACCCAGTTCTGAGCTCCCCCTTCTGCCATGACATTTCACCCAGGGTCCCACAGGTGAAAAGAGGCAGAGCCTGTTGAGTTCCCACTGTGTGCCTGGTGTCACCACCCCTCCTTTACAAATCGACTTGAAAGGGATGAATTTCCCTGGGTGCCAACAGCAGGAGAGCTGCCCACAGCCCCAGTCGTGGTCCTGGGCATGGGGGAAGGAGTACAGAGACAGGCCGAGAGCCACAGGGGCCTCTGTCTGCTCACTTGTTTGCCCATTTGCTTTCACACAGCTAAGGAAACCACATCCTTTTCTCCCAGGGGCAACCTCCAAGTTACTGTCCAGACCAGGAAATCTCCCAAATTCATTGTAGAGGCCAAGGACTGGCTGCCCCAAAATGTGCCGCTTTGGTATACTGATTATTAATGTATTTATGATTTTATTTTTAAGCAATCTATACACCCTATCCTGGTCTTGAACTCATGACCTCAAGATCAAGAGTCCCAGACTCCACTGACTGAGCCAGCCAGGTGCCCCTGGCATACTGATTATTTTCAGTAAAAGTTAACTTAAGAGACAGCCTATGCAAGGACACTTAGACCTTCCTCCATCCCCCTGAAAGCAGGAAATACATCTCACATGGAAGAGGTACCCTCCATGTNCTCATGAAGCCCTTCCATTTTCTAGTTAATCTGCAGTCATTTTCCAGGACAAAGTATCGTCTTGAGTCTGAAAACGTACAGTGGGGTCAAAAGGGTCAAAACCACAGCAGAGATCATTATCATGGGGGACGGGGTTTCTCTGATTCTGGTGATCATACAGGTCATGCTGATCCTTTGTTCACCTGAGATTCATCCTCCTATTGGAGATGAGAGTAAAGGTGTGTAGAAAAAGAGATCGACAGCAATGTCGCAAGTAGAAGATTCAACATAGGGGCGCCTGGATGGCACAGCGGTTAAGCGTCTGCTTTCGGCTCAGGGCGTGATCCTGGCGTTATGGGTTCGAGCCCCACATCA
>NW_023250351.1:0-1877 GCF_002007445.2 Ailuropoda melanoleuca
TTGGTGGGAATGCAAGTTGGTACAGCCACTCTGGAAAACAGTGTGGAGTTCCCTTTAAAAGTTAAAAATTGGGCTACCCTATGACCCAGCCATTGCACTACTTGGTATCTACCCCAAAGATACAGACGTAGTGAAGAGAAGGGCCATATGCACCCAATGTTCATAGCAGCATTGTCCACAATAGGTAAATCGTGGAAGGAGCCGAGATGCNATAGCCAAATCATGGAAGGAGCCGAGATGCCCTTCAACAGATGACTGGATTAAGAAGCTGTGGTCCATATATACAATGGAATATTACTCAGCTATCAGAAAGAACGAATTCTCAACATTTGCTGCAACATGGACGGCACTGGAGGAGATAATGCTAAGTGAAATAAGTCAAGCAGAGAAAGACAATTATCATATGATTTCTCTCATCTATGGAACGTAAGAACTAGGATGATCGGTAGGGGAAGAAAGGGATAAAGAAAGGGGGCTTAATAAGAAGGGGGAATGAAGCATGAGAGGCTATGGACTCTGAGAAACAAACTGAGGGCTTCAGAGGGGAGGGGGTGGGGGATTGGGATAGACTGGTGATGGGTAGTAAGGAGGGCACGTATTGCATGGTGCACTGGGTGTTATATGCAACCAATGAAGCATCGAACTTTACATTGGAATCCTGGATGTACTGTATGGTGACTAACATAATATAATAAAAAAGCATTAAAAAAAAAAGAATCTGGCTGGTTTAGGAATTAAACTAATTTGAGATAGATAAAGGGGAGAAAAAAAGTTTTTTTTTAGGCTTTGTCTATTTATTTTAGAGGAGGGGGAAGGGAGAGAGCATGTGACAGAGGGAGGGGCAGAGGCGGAGATAGAATCCTCACGCAGACTCCGCTGAGCGGGGGCGTCCAACTTGGGGCCATCCCAGCCCTGAGATTCACGACCTGAGCTGAACTCAAGAGTCCGCCACTCAACCAAGTCACCCTGGCACCCCCAAAAAACCCAGTTTTATTACATGTGCACAGAGGCCCAATAACAAATTTGAGACCTGAGGGAATGATCAAGGCAGGTGGTTTTTATACATTTTACACGGAGATAATAAACTTGTGAGGAATTGACAGGATTAAAAACAAAACAAAACAGGCATTTGGGAGCTTTAATTACTAGGGAATTCTAAGCAGAATTTGGGCTGAGGTACTAGAGGAGAAAGACATAAGAAGCTTTGTTTCCAAAGCTTTCTGTACTTGGAAGTCCCTGTCTCTGGTGATCAGGGTGTCTTTTTCTTTCTGAGAACAGGGAGAGTATTTTTCATAAGGGAGATATGTTTCCTGCTTTCACGGGGGCAGAGGAAGTTCTGGGGAGGGTCTCGCACTGGTTGTTCCCCAAGTAGCTTTTATTCAAAATAATCAATATGCTATTTTGGTGCATTTTGGGGTGGCCTGCCCTGGACCCCTGCAATGATAAAAAATAATTTACTGAATGAAGCTTTCTCGTGATATCCCTGATTTATCACCATTCAGAGAATCACAGGATGCTTTCAGTGTCAAGAAACAGATGCAGCTGGTTAAACTAGGAGACACTTGGTTTTCTCACATGACAAGGACGGGGCCGGTAGGCCTGGCTTCCGCAGGTAGCTTAGGGCTCCTGCCTCCTTCCTTGTGACTTTGGGGGGCCCTGCCCTCCACACTTTTTTTTTCTTATAATAATATTTTTTTATTATATTGTGTTAGTCACCATACAGTACATCCCTTGTTTTTGATGTAAAGTTCGATGATTCATTAGTTGTGTATAACACCCAGTGCACCATGCAATATGTGCCCTCTGTACTACCCATCACCAGCCTATCCCATTCCCCCACCCCCCTCCCCTCTGAAGCCCCCAGTTTGTTTCTCAGA
>NW_023250352.1:0-1161 GCF_002007445.2 Ailuropoda melanoleuca
CTCAATGTGGTTTTGATTTGAATTTCCCTGATGGCTAATGATTTTGAACATTTTTTCATGCGTCTGTTAGCATGTCTTGTTTTCATGTCTTCATTGGAAAAGTGTCTGTTCATATCTTCTGCCCATTTATTGATTTGATTATTTGTTTCACATGTATTGAGTTTGAGAAGTTCTTTGNGTTTGAGAAGTTCTTTGTAGATCTTGGATACTAATCTTTTATCTGTAGTGTCATTTGCAAATATCTTCTCCCATTCCGTGGACTGCCTCTTGGTTTTTTTGACGGTTTCCTTGGCTGTGCAGAAGCTTTTTATCTTGATGAAGTCCCACAAGTTCATTTTTTCTTTTGTTTCTCTTGCCTTTGGAGATGTGTCATGAAAAAAGTTGCTGTGGCCGATGTCGTAGAGATTGCTGCCTATGCTCTCCTCTAGGATTTTGATGGATTCCTGTCTCACATCGAGGTCTTTCATCCATTTGGATTTTATCTTTGTGTATGGTGTGAGAGAGTGGTCAAGTTTCATTCTTTTGCATGTAGCTGTCCAATTTTCCCAGCACCATTTATTGAAGAGACTTTTTTCCACTGGATGTTTTTTCCTGCTTTGTCACTTATTTATCTATTTGAGAGAGAGATACAGAGATAGCGAGAGAGAGCAGGAGCTGGGAGTAGAGGGAAAAGCAGGCTCCCCACCGAGCAGGAAGCCTGACGTGGGGCTCAATACCAGGACCCTGGGATCATGACCTGAGCTGAAAACAGATGCTTAACTCACTGAGCCACCTAGGTGCCCCTAATTCTTTATTTTAGACACCAACCAGTTTTAAATACTGATTTAGATTTTCAAGTCCTTGTGCTATTTTAAATGCCCTTGTGTCCTTCCTTATTCTCCTCCCTGACCCAAGTGAGAATTATGTTCTACCCATGATCTGGGCATGCAACTCCCATTGGTTGCACAAAATGGGATTTTTACAGTCTCTGCCCCTCCCCAGTTTTGTTGAGATATAATGACATTAAATACTGTGTAAGTTTAAGGTATACAATGTAATGACTAGATATTACAAAAATGATTACCACGATAAGGTTAGTCAACATGTCCTTCTTTATTTCTCATTTCAATGGACTTTGTGGTCAGAAGATCTGCATTTGGACTCCAACTGTATTAGTCAATA
>NW_023250353.1:0-3028 GCF_002007445.2 Ailuropoda melanoleuca
GATAGCATGGACATTTTAACTATGTTAATTCTTCCAATCCATGAGCATGGAATACTTTTCCATCTTTTTGTTTCTTCCTCAATGTCTTTCAAGAGAGATTTATGGATTCTAGAATATAGATCCTTTAGATCTCTGGTTACGTTAATTCCAAGATAACGTATGATTTTTGGTGCTATTGTAAATGGAATGGATTCCCTAATTTCACTTTCTTCAGTCTCATTGTTCATGTATAGAAATGCAACTGATTTCTGAGCATTGATTTTGTATCCTGCCACATTACTGAATTGCTCTATAAGTTCTGGTAGTTTGGGGGTGGAGTGTTTTGGGTTTTCCATATAGAGTATCATGTCATCTGCTAAGAGAGAAAGTTTGACTTCTTCTTTGCCGACGTGGTTACCTTTTATCCCTTTTTGTTGTCTGATTGCTGTTGCAAGGACTTCTAGTACTATGTTGAATAATAATGGCAAGAGTGGGCATCCTTGTCGTGTTCCTGATATAAGGGAAAGGCTTCCAGCTTTTCCCCTTTGAGAATGATATTTGCTGTAGGCTTTTCATAGATGGTTTTTATGAAATTGAGGAATGTAGCCTCTATCCCTACACTCTGAAGGGTTTTAATCAGGAAAGGATGCTGTATTTTGTCAATGCTTTTTCTGCATCAATTGAGAGGCTAATATGGTTCTTGACTCTTTTCTTGTTGATATGATCTATCACACTGATCGATTCATGAAAGTTGAACCACCCTTGCATCCCAGGGATGATTTCCACTTGGTCATGATGGATAATCCTTTTAATGCACTGTTGGATCCTATTAGCTAGGATCTTGTTGAGAATTATGGCATCCATACTCATCAGGGAAACTAGTCTGTAATTGTCCTTTTTGATGGGGTGTTTGCCTGGTTTGGGAATCAAGGGAATACTGCCTCATAGAATGAGATGGTAGTTTTCCTTCTGTTTCTGTTTTTTGGAAGAGCTTCAGGAGAATAGGTATTATTTCTTCTTTGAATGTTGGTAGAATTCCCCAGGGGATCCCTCACGCCCTAGACTCTTGTTTTTGGGGAGATTTTTGATCACTGCTTCAATTTCTTCATAATTAATCGGTCTTTTTAAAAAAATAAATTTCTTCCTGTTTCAGTCTTGGTAGTTTATAGGTTTTCAGGAAGTTATAGTTATGGTTTTTCTTCCAGGTTGTTTAATTTATTGGCATAATGTTGTTGATAAAAGTTTCTAATGATATTTCCTATTCCATTGGTGTTGGATGTGATCTCTCCCCTTTCATTCATAATTTTATTAATTTGGGTCCTTTCTCTATTCTAGTGGTTAAATCTTGCCAGTGGTTTATTGATCTTATTTATTCTTTCAAAGAACCAGCTTCTAGTTCTGTTGATCTGCTCTACTGTGCTTCTGGTTTCTAATTCATTGATCTATGCTCTAATCTTAATCACCTGCCTTCTCGTGTGTAGCTTAGACGTGTTCTTCTGTTCCAAATCTAGCTTCTTGAGGTGAGAATATAAAAATTGCGTTTTAGATTTTTCTATTCTTTTGAGTGAGGCTTCGATGGCTATGTATTTTCCCCTTAGCACAGCCTTTTCAGTGTCCCATAGGTTTTTACTGATGTGTTTTCATTCTTATTGGTCTCCAGAAGTTGTTTAAACTGATTTTTAATTTCCTGGTTTACCCGATCATTGTTGAGCAGGATGGTTCTTAGTTTCCAAGTGTTTGAGTTTCTTCCAAATTTTTCCTTGTGATTGAGTTCCAGTTTCAAAGCACTGTGTTCTGAGAATATGCAGGGAATAATCTCAGTCTTTTGGTATCAGTTGAGACCTGTTTTGTGACCCAGTATATGGTCTATTCTGGAGAAAGTACCATGTGCATTTGGAAAGAAGGAGTATTCTGTTGTTCTGGGGTGTACTGTTCTATATATATCTATGAGGTCCATCTGTTCCAGTATGTCCTTCAANACCCGATCATTGTTGAGCAGGATGGTTCTTAGTTTCCAAGTGTTTGAGTTTCTTCCAAATTTTTCCTTGTGATTGAGTTCCAGTTTCAAAGCACTGTGTTCTGAGAATACGCAGGGAATAATCTCAGTCTTTTGGTATCAGTTGAGACCTGTTTTGTGCCCCAGTATATGGTCTATTCTGGAGAAAGTACCATGTGCATTTGGAAAGAAGGCGTATTCTGTTGTTCTGGGGTGTACTGTTCTATATATATCTATGAGGTCCATCTGTTCCAGTATGTCCTTCAAAGCTCTTGTTTCTTTGTTGATTTTCTGCTTAGGTGATCTATCTATTGCTGAGAGTGGATGTTGAGGTCCCCTACTATTAATGTATTATTATTTATATATCTCTTTATTCTGGTTAAGAGTAGGCTTGTGTATCTAGCTTCTCCCCTGTTGGGGGAATAGATATTTATAATTGTCATATCCACTTGTTGGTTACATCCTTTAAGAATAATATAGTGTCCTTCTGTATCTCTAACAACAGTCTTTACTTTAAAATCTAATCTGTCTGATATGAGAATTGCTACCCCAGCTTTCTTTTGAGGTCCATTGGCATGAAAAATGGTTTCCCATCCCTTTACTTTCAGTCTGGATGTATCTTTAGGTTCAAAATGAGTCTCTTGTAGACAGCAAATGGATGGGTCATGTGTTTTTATCCAATCTGCAACCCTGTGGCGTTTTATGAGAGCATTTAGGCCATTCACATTGAGAGGGATTGTTGAGAGATATGATTTTAGTGATGTCATGGTGNTTTGAGGTCCATTGGCATGAAAGATGGTTTCCCATCCCTTTACTTTCAGTCTGGATGTATCTTTAGGTTCAAAATGAGTCTCTTGTAGACAGCAAATGGATGGGTCATGTGTTTTTATCCAATCTGCAACCCTGTGGCGTTTTATGAGAGCATTTAGGCCATTCACATTGAGAGGGATTGTTGAGAGATATGATTTTAGTGATGTCATGGTGCCTGTGAAGTCTTTGTTTCTATAGAGTGTAAATTTCTGTTCTGTATCACTCTTGGGGCCTTTTTACTTT
>NW_023250354.1:0-187 GCF_002007445.2 Ailuropoda melanoleuca
TTATCTTGATGAAGTCCCACAAGTTCATTTTATCTTTTGTTTCTCTTGCCTTTGGAGATGTGTTATGAAAAGGTTGCTTTGGCCGATGTCGTAGGGGTTGTTGCCTATGTTCTCCTCTAGGATTTTGATGGATTCCTGTCTCACATCGAGGTCTTTCATCCATTTGGAGTTTATCTTTGTGTATGGC
>NW_023250354.1:510-642 GCF_002007445.2 Ailuropoda melanoleuca
TTCGGGGCCTTTTCTGGTTCCATACAAATTTAAGGACTGTTTGTTCCAGTTCTTTGAAAAGTGTCCTCGGTATTTTGATCAGGATAGCATTGAAAGCGTAGATTGCTCTGGGTAGCATGGACATTTTAACTA
>NW_023250355.1:0-188 GCF_002007445.2 Ailuropoda melanoleuca
AGAATAGGTATTATTTCTTCTTTAAATGTTTGGTAGAATTCCCCAGGAAAACCATCCAGGCCTGGAGTTTTTTTATTTGGAAGGTTATCACAGACTCAATCTCCTGATAATTAATTGGCCTGTTTAAAAAATCTATTTCTTCCTGTTTCAGTCTTGGTAGTTTATAGGTTTCCAGGAAGGCCTCCAGG
>NW_023250355.1:343-519 GCF_002007445.2 Ailuropoda melanoleuca
TTTTGGATAAGTCTTGCCAGTGGTCTATCAATTTTATGGATTCTCTCAAAGAACCAGCTTCTAGTCCCGTTGATTTGCTCTACTGTACTTCTGGTTTCTAATTCATTTATTTCTTTTTTTTTTTTTAAAGATTTTATTTATTTATTCGACAGAGATAGAGACAGCCAGCGAGAGAG
>NW_023250356.1:0-275 GCF_002007445.2 Ailuropoda melanoleuca
CAAGAATCATATGATTCTCTCAATAGATGCAGAAAAAGCATTTGACAAAATACAAAATCCTTTCCTGATTAAAACCCTTCAGAGTGTAGGCATAAAGGGTACATTCCTCAATCTCATAAAAACCATCTATGAAAAGCCTACAGCAAATATCATTCTGAATGGGGAAAAGCTGGAAGCCTTTCCCTTAAGATCAGGAACACAACAAGGATGTCCACTCTCGCCATTATTATTCAACATAGTACTAGAAGTCCTTGCAACAGCAATCAGACAACAAA
>NW_023250356.1:547-1622 GCF_002007445.2 Ailuropoda melanoleuca
ACTTAACCAGAGACGTAAAAGATCTATATTCTAGAAACTACAAATTACTCTTGAAAGACATTGAAGAAGACACAAAAAGATGGAAAAANCTCTTTGCAGATGACATGATACTCTATATGGAAAACCCAAAGGAATCCACTCCCAAACTATTAGAAGTTATAGAACAATTCAGTAAGGTGGCAGGATACAAAATCAATGCCCAGAAATCAGTTGCATTTCTATACACGAATAACGAGACTGAAGAAAGAGAAATTAGGGAATCCATCCCATTTACAATAACACCAAAAACCATACGTTACCTTGGAATTAACTTAACCAGAGACGTAAAGGACCTATATCCTAGAAACTATAGATCACTTTTGAAAGATATTGAGGAAGACATAAAAAGATGGAAAAATATTCCATGCTCATGGATTGGAAGAATTAACATAGTTAAAATGTCCATACTACCCAGAGCAATCTACACTTTCAATGCTATCCCGATCAAAATACAAATGACATTATTCAAAGAACTGGAACAAACAGCCCCTAAATTTGTTTGGAAACAGAAAAGGCCCCTAATCTCCAAGGAACTGTTGAAAAGGATAAACAAAGCTGGGGGCATCACAATGCCGGATTTCGAGCTGTACTACAAAGCTGTGATCACAAAGACAGCATGGTACTGGCACAAAAACAGACACATAGACCAATGGAACAGAATAGAGAACCCAGAAATGGACCCTCGGCTCTTTGGGCAACTAATCTTTGATAAAGCAGGAAAAAACATCCGGTGGAAAAAAGACAGTCTCTTCAATAAATGGTGCTGGGAAAATTGGACAGCTACATGCAAAAGAATGAAACTTGACCACTCTCTCACACCATACACAAAAATAAACTCCAAATGGATGAAAGACCTCAATGTGAGACAGGAATCCATCAAAATTCTAGAGGAGAACATAGGCAACAACTTCTATGACATCGGCCAGAGCAACCTTNCATTTTCATGACACATCTCCAAGAGAAAGAAAAGATAAAATGAACTTGTGGGAATTCATCAAGATAAAAAGCTTCTGCACAGCCAAGGAAACAGTCAAAA
>NW_023250357.1:0-182 GCF_002007445.2 Ailuropoda melanoleuca
TGATGGCTAATGATTTTGAACATTTTTTCATGTGTCTGTTAGCCATTTGTATGTCATCATTGGAAAAATGTTCATATCTTCTGGCATTTTATGATTTATTTGTTTCTCGCATATTGAGTTTGAGAAGTTCTTTGTAGATCTTGGATACCAGTCTTTTATCTGTAGCATCATTTGCAAATATA
>NW_023250357.1:187-1109 GCF_002007445.2 Ailuropoda melanoleuca
GTGGGCTGTCTCTTAGTTTTTTTGACTGTTTCCTTGGCTGTGCAGAAGCTCTTTATCCTGATAAAGTCCCATAAGTTCATTTTATCTTTTATTTCTCTTGCCTTTGGCGATGTGTCGTGAAAAAGGTTGCTCTGGCCGATGTCATAGAAGTTGTTGCCTATGTTCTCCTCTAGAATTTTGATGGATTCCTGTCTCACATTGAGGTCTTTCATCCATTTGGAGTTTATTTTTGTGTATGGTGTGAGAGAGTGGTCAAGTTTCATTCTTTTGCATGTAGCTGTCCAATTTTCCCAGCACCATTTATTGAAGAGACTGTCTTTTTTCCACCGGATGTTTTTTCCTGCTTTATCAAAGATTAGTTGCCCAAGGTGCCGAGGGCCCATTTCTGGGTTCTCTATTCTGTTCCACTGGTATGTGTCTGTTTTTGTGCCAGTACCATGCTGTCTTTGTGATCACAGCTTTGTAGTACAGCTCGAAATCCAGCATTGTGATACCCCCAGCTTTGCTTTTCCTTTTCAACAGTTCCTTGGCGATTTGGCGCCTTTTCTGGTTCCATACAAATTTGAGGACTATTTGTTCCAGTTCTTTGAAAAATGTCATCGATATATTGATCGGGATAGTATTGAAAGTGTAGATTGCTCTGGGTAGCATGGACATTTTAACTATGTTAATTCTTTTNCTTTTCCTTTTCAACAGTTCCTTGGCGATTTGGCGCCTTTTCTGGTTCCATACAAATTTGAGGACTATTTGTTCCAGTTCTTTGAAAAATGTCATCGATATATTGATCGGGATAGTATTGAAAGTGTAGATTGCTCTGGGTAGCATGGACATTTTAACTATGTTAATTCTTTTGATCCATGAGCGTGGAATATTTTTCCATCTTTTTGTGTCTTCTTCAATGTCTTTCAAGAGTGATTTGTAG
>NW_023250358.1:0-13164 GCF_002007445.2 Ailuropoda melanoleuca
CTTTCTTTCTTCTTTCTCTTTCTTTCTTTCTTCCTTTCTTTTTAAGATTTTACTTATTTGAGAGAGAGAGCATGAGTAGGGAATGAGTCAGAGAGAGGGCAAAGCAGACTCCCCACTAAGTAGGGACACTGATGTGGGGCTCGATCACAGGACCCTAAGATCATAACCTGAACCAAAAAGGCAGACACTTAACTGACTGAGCCACCCAGCCCCCTCCACCCATGGCACTATATTCTTATATATCAATAATCATTCTGAATGTAAATGGAATAAATGTTCCAATCAGAAGACATGGGGTATCAATGGATAAAAACCAAGACCCATTTATATGCTGCTTATAAGAGATTCATTTTAGATGTAAAGACACCTCCAGATTGAAAGTGGGTGGATGGAGAACAATCAACCATCCTAATGGATGTGAAATGAAAATCAGAGTAGCCATATTTATATCACACAAACTAGACTTTAAAACAAAGATGTAACAAAAGATGAATAAGGACACTATATCATAATTAAGGGGTCTATCCAACAAGAAGATTTAACAATTGTAAATATTTTTCAAATTCTTTGAAAGGCACATTTTGACAAAACTCTTTAAGAAGAAATAGATAAAATGAATTGGTCTATATCTGTTGAATAATTTGAATTCTTAATAAATAACCTTCCAAAAGAGAAGCCAGGTGGGTTCACCGTTGAATTCTATTAAACTTTGAAGGAATTGCTTATATTAATTATCTACAATTCCTTTCAGAGCATAAAAGGAATTGAAATACTTCTGATTCCTTCTATGATATCACCACTACCTTACTACAATTCCAGCATTGATATAAAAAAACTACACATCAGTGTCTCTTATGAACATACATGCAAATATCCTCAAAGAATTACAAATTGAATGCAGCAGTGTATAAAAAGAATTATACACCACAATGAATTTGATTTATTCATGTTATGCAAGATTGATTAACATTCCAAAATCATTTAATACAATTTATTACATCAACCAACTAAATAAGAAAAAGATGAGTAAGTTCAGGAGGAAGGCAAGTATGTTCCCTCTCACTACTCTTTTTCAACATTGTGCTGAAAGTACTAGCAAAAGCAATTAGACAAGCAAAGGAAATACAGTGTATATAAGTTGAGAAGAAAACATTTAAAAAGCCTTTGTTGATACATGGGATACTTATGGGTAGAAAATCCAAAAGAGGGGTGTCTGGGTGGCTCAGTCATTAAGCATCTGCCTTCAGCTCAAGGCACGACTCCAAGGTCATGGGATCCAGCCCACATTGGGCTCCCTGCTCTGCTGGGAGCCTGCTTCTTCCTCTCCCACTCCCCCTGCTTGTGTTCCCTCTCTCGCTCTCTTTCTCTCTGTGTCAAATAAATAAATAGAATCTTTAAAAAAAAAGAAAATCCAAAAGAGTTGACAAAACACTTGAAAATACTAAATGATTTAGCAAATTTGTGAGACAAAATTTTAATATAAAAACTGCAATGTTGCCCTAAATACTATCAATGAACAAGTGTAACATGAAATTGAAAACAGAAAATCATTTTTCACCAAGGAAAAAAAATAAAGAAAAAATAAAAGAGAAAAAAAAAGAGGAAAGGAGGAAGGGAAGGAGGGAATGAGGAAGGAAAGAAAATGCATTGTTGACCTAAATGTAAAAAGCAAAAGTACAAAGTTTGTAGAAGATAACATAGGAGAAAACTAGATGATGTTGAGTAGGAAAATGACCATTAGATACAATGCCAACACATAACTTATTTTTTAAATCTACATATATTTTTAAAGAGGGCGCCTAGGGGGCTCAGTCAGTTAAGTGTCTGTGTTTGGTGCTGGTCATGAACCCAGGGTCCCGAGTTTAAGTCTGGGGTCAGTCTCACTTGCCTGCCTCTCCCTTTGCCTGTCACTCCCCCTGCTTGTGCTCTCTCACTCCCTCTCTCTGTCAAATAAATAAAACCTTAAAAAAAGATTCTTTTAAAGAAATCTCTACACCCAACATAGGCTCAAACTTACAACCATGAGATCAAGTGTCATGAACTTCATTGACACATTGACAGTCATGTGTCCCAAAGCATAACTTACTTAAAAGGAAGAAAAGAAGAAGGAGAAGAAGAAGAAGAAGAAGAAGAAGGAGAAGGAGAAGAAGAAGAAGAAGAAGAAGAAGAAGAAGAAGAAGAAGAAGAAGAAAAAGAAAAAGAAAGAGAAAGAAAGAAAGAGAAAGAAAGAAAGAGAAGAATTTTTTGTAAGTTGAAATTTACTAAAATTAAAATCTTATGATCTATGAAAGAAAAAACTTAAAAATGAGCAGCAAGCCCCAGGCTCAAAAAATCTTGCAAGAAAAGAATATCTTTCTAAACGACATATCTGATTAAAAAAAAATTGTTTTCTAAATATACAAAGAACTTTTGAAATCAATGATGAAGAAAATAACTTAATTAAGAAAACAGACTAAAGACCATAATAGACAAGTTACTAAAGAAGATAAACACAGGGCATATATTCATGTAAAACAGTGCTTCACATTATATATCATCAGTTATATGTAAATTAAAACAGATGTAAGATACTACTACATACCTATCTGAATGGCCAAACTCTAAGAAAAACAAGACTAAATGCTGGTGAAGATGTGTCACAACATAATTGAGCATTTGTTAGTGGCAGGGTTGCAGAATGACACAGCCACTTCAGAAGACAGTTTGACAGTTTCTTAATAAACTAAACTTATCTTGACCATACAATCCAACACTCCAAAAACTTGAAAACATGTCCACATAAAAATCCACACATGGATGTTTATAACAGCTTTATTTATAATTGTAAAATCTTGGAAGTTAACAAGATGTTCTTAATTTGGTTGACTGATAAACTGTGGTGCATCCAAATGATGGAATATTACTCATTGATAAAAATATATGTTATCAATCCATGATAAGGCATGGAGGAACTTATTATATGCACATTCTTAAGTGAATGAAGCCAATCTGAAAACACTACATACCGTATAATTCCAACTATAAAATATTCTAGAAAGAGCAGAACTGTGGAGACATTTAAAGTTCGGTAGATGCCAGCGTCATGGTTGGAGAGGCATAAATTGGCAGAACACAGAGGTTAAAGGCAGTAAAACTACTTGCATGGTACTATAATGACCAGATATAAGAAGCCTTTACAACCTGGGAGAGATGGCTGTTTCCTCCTTTCTTCCTTTTCTTTCTTTCTTCTTTCTTTCTTCCTTTCTTTCTTTCTTTCTTTCTTTCTTTCTTTCTTTCTTTCTTTCTTTCTTTCTTTCTTTCTTTTTCTTTCTTTTATGCCTATTCTTTTTATGTTAACAACAAAAAAATCATGAGACTTACAAAGAAGTAGGAAAACCTAGTCCATATGTTGAAACAACATCCATTGACAGAAACTGTCCCTGAGGTAACAGGTAATAATTGCCAAGGAAATTTTAAACTGGCTTCAATATGATCAAATAAGTAAATAAAAACACAGACAAATAACTAAAGAACTTTATTTAAAATGCCATGTAAAAAAAATGAGAATAAACCAGAGATGTGAATTCTAAAAAAAGAAAAAAAAAGCAGTCAGAAATTCTAAAGCTGAAAAGTACAAAAACTACAATGAAAAATTTACTAGGGAGATGCAATGGAACGTTTGAACAGTCAGGAAAAAAAAGCACTAATGAATATGAAGGCAGGGTCATATTTATTGACTCTGAGGATCTGAAAGACAAAGGAATGAAGAAATGTGAGGGTAGCCAGTGGTATAAGTGGGACTTCATTAAGTGGAATGTTATATGCATTATAGGAGTCCTAGAAGGAGATTAAATTGAAAGAGACAGTGAGATAATTTGAATTAAAAAATGGTTAAATCGTCTCAAGAATCTTTGATGAAAGACATGAATATACAATCCAAGAAACTCAACAAACTCCAAGTATGATAACCTCAAAGGGACCCACAAAAAGACACAAATTTTCAGAAAACGAAAAATAAATATACATATATTGAAAGCAGCAAGAAATAGGTAACTTGTCATGTACAAGAAAACATCAGTAAGCTTATCTTCTGAGTTCTAAGCAGAGATTGAGAACTGAACACAGTGAGAAAAATATTCAAAGTGATGATAGAATAGAAACTGTTAACTGAAAATTCACCTGAAAATTTTTCCTTCAAAAAAGAAAGAAAGAAACTAAGATATTTTCTGGTACATAAAAACAGTGAAATCTTATTATTACTAGACCTGTCTTACAGGAAATGTGAAAGGGAGACCTTCAGGTTAAAAAAAATGATATTATAATATAACTTGGAGCCATATGACATTTTCAAGTCCTCCAGTAAGTTAAATGCATGGGAAAATATAAAAATACATATACTGTAATATTGATTTGTAAACTTAATTTTAATTTTCTAAGGAAATTAGAAGACAAATATATGAGAATAATATGTTTGTGCATGAATATAATTAATTAGACCATCAATAACCTACAGCGAGGAAATATGTATATTAATAGAGTTTATATATGTGATTAAAGTTAAGAAAAAAAAGAGATGAGGAGGCGCCTGGGTGGCACAGCGGTTAAGCATCTGCCTTCGGCTCAGGGCGTGATCCCGGCATTGTGGGATCGAGCCCCACATCAGGCTCCTCTACTATGAGCCTGTTTCTTCCTCTCCCACTCCCCCTGCTTGTGTTCCCTCTCTCACTGGCTCTCTCTCTCTCTGTCAAATAAATAAATAAAATCTTTTTAAAAAATTAAAAAAAAAGAAACAAAACAGATGAATATAGGGGAAGAAGGAAAAAAAGAGAGATGGAAGCAAACCATAAAAGACTCTTAAGCAGAGTTAACAAACTTAAGGTTGATGAAGAGAGGTGGGTCAGGGATAGGGTAAATGGATGATGGGCAGTAAGGAGGGTATTTGTTTCGATGGGCACTGGGTATTAGGTGTAAGTGCTGAATCAATAAATTTTACTGCTGAAACCAATATTACCCTATCAGTTAACTAACTAGAATTTAAATTAAACACTTGAAACAAAATTTAAGTATAAACTCAAACTAAATTTTAAAATTTTAATGTTATATGTAATCCCCATGATAACCATAAAGAAAATCTCTATAGAGTATATAAAAAAGGAAATGAAAGGGAATCAAACCATGCCACTACAAAATAAAATCAACTGCAAATACACAAAAAGCAGTACTGGGGAAATTAAGAAGCATATAAGACACACAGAAAACAAATGGCAAAATATATTCCACATTTGTAAGGAATTACTGTAAATGTACGTGAATTAAACATGCTAATTTTCCCATACATTGTCAGAATATATATATATATATATAGGCATGATCTTTACAAGACATTCAATTTATATTTATAAAGGCCCAGTAGCATGAAAATGAAAGGATGTGGAAAAAAAAAAAAGATAATCCATGCAAAGCACAACCAGAAAAAAATGGAGATATACTAATATCAGACAAAGTGGACTTTAAGTCAGAAATTACTCATAACAGATAAAAAAGACATTATATATTATTTACAGTTCAATTTGAACTAAAAAGACATAACAATTATAAGCATATATGTATCAAATATCAGATTCCCAAAATATAGAAAGCAAATATTGAAAGAATTGAATGGAAAACCATCAATAACCTACAGAGACTATTCTACAATAATAGTTGGAAACTTCAGTATTATCTTTCTTTTTTTTTCCTTCTGAATCTGGGCCCTTTATTTTATTTTTTTATAATATTTTTTTATTATGTTATGTTAGTCACCATACAGTATATCCTTGGTTTTTGATGTAGTGTTCCATGATTCATTATTTGCGCATAACACCCAGTGCACCATGCAATACGTGCCCTCTGTAATACCCATCACCAGCCTATCACATTCCTCCACCCTCCTCATGTCTGAAACCCTCAGTTTGTTTCCCAGAGTCCACAGTCTTTCATGGTTCATTTCCCCTTCTGTTTACCCCCCTCTTCATTTTTCCCTTCCTTCTCCTACTGATCTCCCTGCTATTCCTTATGTTCCATAAATGAGTGAAAACATATGATAATTGTCTTTCTCTGCTTGGCTTATTTCGCTTAGCATAATCTCCTCCAGTACCTTCCACGTTGCTGCAAATGTTGTGTAATTGTTCAATAATGGACCTAACAACCGGGGAGAAGTAAATTTAAAAAAGGGAGGGGGAAGATCATGTTTTAAAACATAAACTAATCAGTCTTAACAGATATACACAAAACACTTTGCTAAACAACATCTGAATATGCAATTTTCTTAATTCATATGGACCAGTCTCCAGGATTGACCATATGTTAGGCCATGAAATAAGTTGTAATAAGCTTAATATGTTGAAACATTTAAAGTATCTTTTTTGATAAAAATGTAATGAAGCTTAACAATGAATAACAGAAGAAAAACTGGAACTGAAAAATATATGGAAATTAAACAATGCCCTATTAAAAAGTAAGAGGTTTAAGAAATCACAAAGAATATTAAAAAAATAACTTGAAGAATATGAAAAAAGAAAAAAAGATACTGAAACCTATGAAGTTCAGATAAAGATTGCTAGGAAATAATTAATTGCAGTAAACATTTACATCTAAAAAACAAGAAAGAGGGCACATGATGTGATGAGAACTGGGCGTTATACTCAACTAATGAATCATTGAACATTATATCAAAGACTAGTTATGTACTATAACTTGGCTAATTGAATTTAAATAAAAATTATACTTAAATAAATAAATAAATAAGAAACAAGGAAGTTCTCAAATCAAACAATAATGTTGTACCTTAATCAACTAGAAAAAGAAAAAAAATTAAACCCAAAGTTAATGAAAGGGAAGAAATAATTAACATTAGAGCAGAGATAATTAATAATAGCATAGAAAAAGCAGCAAAGAAAAACATCAAAACTAAAGTGCAGTTATTTGAAAATTGACAAAACGTTAGCTATATTAACCAAGAATAAGAAGAAGGAAGTCTCGGGGCACCTGGGTGGCACAGCTGTTAAGCGTCTGCCTTTGGCTCAGGGTGTGATACCAGCGTTATGGGATCGAGCCTCACATCAGGCTCCTCCGCTATGAGCCTGCTTCTTCCTCTCTCACTCCCCCTGCTTGTGTTCCGTCTCTCGCTGGCTGTCTCTGTGTCAAATAAATAAATAAATAAATAAATAAATAAATAATAAATCTTTAAAAAAAATGAAGAAGAAGGAAGTCTCAAAATATCAGTATCAGCAATAAGAGTGGGTACATTATTGTAAATTTTATAGATATAAAACAATTATGAATCAACTATAAATAAACATACATTAACAAGTTGGATAACCAAGAATAAATGAACAAATTCCTAGAAACAAGCACACAACCAAGACTGAGTCATGAAGAAATATAAAATTTGAGTTGACCTATTACTAGTAAGGAAATTGAATAAGTAATTAAATCCAAACAATGAAGAAAGTCCTTGAGCCAAATGACTTCACTGGTTAATTTTTCCAAATGCACAAAAACAAATTAATGCCAATTCATTTCAAACTCTTGCAAAAAACAGAAGAGAAGAAAATACATACTAACTCATTCTATGAGGCCAACATTGCCCTGAAAAATGCCAGAAATGATATTGGTCTGGATATCAGGCTTTATATAAACTTTTCATAAAATACTGGCACTCGGAATTCATCAGTACACGAGAGGTGTTATACACTATGACCAGTCATAGTGTATAATTTAATTCTGAAATGCCAGGATTTAATTCTGAAATGCCAGGATTGTTCAACATGTGAAAGTAAATATGTAATGCACCACAGTAACAGAATAGAGGAATCTTTATGCACCAAAACAACTTTGAAAAAGATTAAGATGGGAGGACTCAGAGTTCTTGTTTGACAATTAAATATAAAAACAATAGTAATCAAAACAGAGTGGTACCCCAACAGTCAAGGCCATCTTGAGATAAAAGAACAAAGGTAGAGGTCTCACAGTACCAGATATCAAGCTACTACAAAGTTAAAATAATAATATTAATTTTTAAATACATATGGTGCAGGCCCAGAAACTGACACATAGGTCAATACAACAATACAGCTCAGAAATAAACCCACACTTATATGGTTAATTAACCTAAAAAAAGAGAGTAAGAATATAGAATGGGAGAAAGGACAGTCTCTTCAATAAATGTGCTGTGAAAACTGGACAGCTTAATGTAAAAGAATTAAACTGAACCACTTTCTACACCATACACAAATATAAACTCAAAATGGATTCCCTCAAAAATTTCTCAAAAAGGAAATTACTGATTTGACATCGACCATAGAAACACATTTCTAGAGATGACTCCTCTGGCAAGAGAAGCAAAAATCCACATTAAACTCTTGGGACTAAGTAACTTTTTTTTTTTTAAATGCACAGTGAAACAAACCATCAACAAAACAAAAAGGCAATCTTCTGATTGGGAGAAGATACTTGCAAATCATATATCCAATAAGGGGTTAAAGTCCAAAATATGTTAATAACTTATACATGAGATATATAATATTCAAAATGTCTGAATAAATGTATTTGTTTACCCACTGAATTGACCTTTCACTCAGCTATTAAAACAGCTACACAAATTATCAGAATTCATTTCTAAACTTTAAAGGCCATGCTGAGCTATTGGTGATTTAACCTACATTATTCATGTCTCAGTGGACATTCCAAAGTGAATACACACACAAAACACCACGTGTTATCCTTAATCTCCAAAGATGTCCTGAAATCATGATTGCTGCTTGGTCTTTATGGAGTTATCTAAAATATCAAGGGCAGGGATGAGAGAGAAGTATAAACACTGGTTTGAAAAATATTCAAATATGTCAATTCAGAAAAATGACTTTGTTCATGTGATGACTGGAGGACCAATGTCAGCTATCCAAACCAGTAAGTTTGTATATATGCAAGATAACAAAAGGTATATATCTTAATTGTATTTCTAATTGTATTTCTATTTTTATTTATAGGTTTTATTTTCATTTAAGGTTGAGACACTTCTGCAAATGCTTAAGATAATTTTGATTAGAATTAATTAAAAAATTTAATAAACTATTAGAATAAACAATTGATACATTCCAGCATTTAATTAACCATGGAATTCAAAGGAAATTTTTATTTGAATAAAATAGATCTAAAAGATATATATTTTATGCATTTCATATTTTATATTAGATATATGATCAAAGTTTTTTAAAAAAGTAAATAGATTTGTTACACACTTGTGTACTTAAAAAGACTATGAAGCTCTCTTTAAACCTAAAACAAAACATTATAGAAAGCTTGAAATAATTGGTGTTGTACTTTCTAATCTCTTGTGAAATGGTAGGAAATATGGTGGAATTGATATTCTAATTAAAGAACTTTTCTGGATTTATGGTAAATAAAACTAAAGTCTACACTGAATGATACAATATTCATGAAAATATGGTCACTTTAAAATAATTCTGACAACATATATACTAAATATATGTATGCAAATGGAACTGGAAATATGAGAATTTGTTTGAACCAAGAGATTTTTAGAAAAATAAATGTATTTGAAGCATGTATATTATCCATTGAGAAAGGAAAGATACATTGAGTCCAGAGCCTGAAATGGATGCTCTGCAGATGGGGGAGATTGCAGCTAAATAAAGAATGCTTTAGTATGGCATATGTAGCATAAATATTATTTTACAGAAGTAGGCTGTTTTCATGCATATGATGTGATCACATTGCTATTCATCCTATTGGGTTAATTCTTTTGGCATTGTGTATTATTGACTGGACTGAAATCATTCCCGATTTAAATTGTCGGTTTAGAAAATGAATGGGAAACAAACTGGGGGCTTCAGAGGGACGGGGGTGGGGGACTGGGATAGTCATGTGATGGGTATTAAGGAGAACACATATTGCATGATGCATTGGGTGTTATATGTAAATAATGAATCATGGAACATTACATCAATAACTAAGGATATACTGTATGGTGACTAATATAACATAATAAAATTATTATTAAAAAAGGAAATGGATGATGTAATCTATGTAAGAGTTGGTCAAGTTTGGAAATACAAGATTTTAACTGGAGTTTGAGTGAGCATAGCTGCACTGTTTACAATAGAATGTGGTTTAAGAGCTAGTTCATAAATGTGTGCTCTGGATGGGAAGGAAATGAGGGTCTTTATGAGAAACAGGGTTGAGTCATATTGGGTAGGATTTAGATGGGTCCACAAGAAATTCAATGAATAAAGCTAGCATGTAAGAGTCCAAATCATCAATAGTGATTGTAGAAAATAAGCATTTGCTATTTCTTTCCTGGATTTAGGGGGAGGGAGGCTATTTTGCCAATGAGCACAAAGGGGTTAACTGTTTCCCAGGATAAACATATTATTGCTTATGCAGTGTTTTTCCTTATATGCATCTGTCATTTTTAATCAAATGATTTCTTGTCTAGATTTTATCCAAAAGTATAAGATGGAATTTACAATAATAGTCAAATCATAACAACTCTGTGTATGGAGGCAATATTTTATGAATGTAAATGACACCTTCTGGAAATAATTCAGGCATTCATAGGAATAGTGATGTGTTATGATTACTTTTTAACACAAAATTTGCCCAATAGTACTATTTCATTTTTAAATTTTTTTTCTTTGCCTCTCAGTAATTTTCCAGTGCAGTAATAATTACATCTGTCATAGCAATATTGGACGCTTTGTGAAAATCAATGAGTGTTTTGAAACTTTTTGGGAAAAAGTCCCTGAGAAATCCAAGGATGACAGATGTGTGGATAAAAATGAGATGAGGGTAACTATGTTGATTTTAGTGGCAATGGTGAAGATGGTAAAAAATGTCACAGCTACTGGTCGCTGGTCACTCATGCAACTCACATTTGACATTTCCAGTATAAATTATCCCATCCATTGTTGTAATAACTCTCATTTTGGGTTTTCTTTACAGATTTATTTAGGTATAATTGACAAAAATCATATGTATTTAAGGTACACAACTTCATTTAAGATACTTCACTTAAAAATAATCACTACAATCAAACTAATTAGCATATCCCCCAGTTCACTTAGCTTTTTTTTTCTTGTGAGAATACTACCAACTAGTGAGATCTTCAATAACTGAAAATTTCAAATATACAATGTTGTTAACTATATTTAAACTGTACTAAGCTGTATTAAGCTGTACAATAGATCTTATTCAACATGTTTACTGGAAACTGCAGCATTTGATCCACGTCTTCACATTTCTCCCCCCATTTAGGCACTGACAATCATCATTCCACTCTGTACTTCCTAAGGCTGACTATTAGATCCCATACACAATTGTAATTATTAGTGTTTCTTTTCCCATGTCTGGCTTATTTCACTTAGCTTAATGTCCTCCAGGTTGTTCCATGTTGCTGTTGTTGTGTTATACACATACATTTCATTTATCATTTATTTGTCAATGTACATATAAGATTAATTTCCACATTTAATATATTATGAATAACACTGCAATAATAATTATAGGAGTACACGTATATCTTCCAACCTGATTCCATTTCATTTGAGTATATATCAAGAAGTGGGATTGTTGAATCATATGGTAGTTTTATCTTTAAATTTTGAAGTAGTTTTGAAGTTTGAAGTAGTTTTACTTTTAACTTTTTTTAAATGGGAGGATAGCAGGCTGTTTATTTTTTTAATTTTTAAAATAATGCAGTTCACATATTAGTTTGAGGTGTACAACTGAGTCATTTGACAAGTTGATACATTATGCTATGTTCACAAATATCATTGACCATATTCTTTATGGTCAACTTTTTATTTTTGTGACTTACTCATTCCATAACTGGAGGTCTTTAACTATCTCTCTCTCCCTTTCACTCATTTTGCCCAACCCCTACTCCCTCCGCTCTGGCAACCATCAGTTTGTTTTCTGTATTTATAGCTCTGATTCTGCTTTTTAAAAAATATGTATTTACTTTGCCTTTTATTGTTAAAGTTTTCTGTCACTGGGCACTAAAATCCCCTTATATTTTTTTAAAAAAATAACATATAATGTATTATTTGTTTCAGGGGTACAGGTCTGTAATTCATCAGTCTTACACAACACACAGCTCTCCTCACAACACACACCCTCTCCAGTGTCCATTACCCAGCTCCCCATTCCCCCCAACCCCCTCCTGTCCTCAGTTTGTTTCCTAAGATTAAGAGTCTCTTACTTTTAACTTTTTGAAGAACTTCTATACTACTTTCTTTAGTGGCTGTCCAAATTTATATTCCCACCAACAGGGCTTAAGTATGTTTTCTCCACATTCTCTCCAACACTCATTATTTTTAATAGCCATTTTAAAATGTGTCAGATAATATCTCATGATTTTGATCTGCTCTGCTTATGAGGTACAGGCTCAGAGAGTTGAATTCACTAATCCAAGTTTATATAGTTTACATTTTTAGTAAGTGACAGAACTAGAATTAGGTCTACTGCTGGCTCCAAAGAATCTGCATCTTGATTTTGCAATAAAGCAAAATAAACATATCTACAATCTGAATCCAAACTCAAAGTATGTACTGATAAAATATATTTCTCTCCAAATATGTGTCTACCTACTTTCCTATTTATTTACCATTGCTGATTCACCTTTGTTGTATTTCATGAAGCTAGATATAAAAGCACACAGATATATGCATATAACAAATACTGTGCATTTTAAATCTCTTTATATGATAAAATCTCTATGGATCACAAGCACTGTAAACTAAACATCTAAAATACACATTGGTTAAATATTTAATAATAGTATTAATTCGTAACTCACTAAAGCATTCTGAACTCTATACTGTTNGTAACTCACTAAAGCATTCTGAACTCTATACTGTTTGCCTTTTTTTTTTCTTCATGTGTTTGTTCTTTTTAATACAATCTGTTGTGGAATCATTAGAAGACATGAAAAATTACATGTATGACTCAATGCAGAGACACTGTAGAGAACTGTGCTTGGCTAGACTCCAGAGGATTCTCCTCTCAGTCATCAAGGAACCCAAATTTATATGAAAACTGGTGGCATTTTTTGTTTTACATTCAGATGCTTTTAAAAGTTTAGTCTGAGATTCCTTATAAAATTTTCAGCAAAACAATGGAAAG
>NW_023250359.1:0-300 GCF_002007445.2 Ailuropoda melanoleuca
ATGTATAACCAACAAAGAATTAAAAACACAGTCTACTGATTACTTTAATTATTCAGAGAGATTTATTATTGTTGTTAGCAATTAGCAACCCAATGGATAAAAACATAACATTATATTCCCTTTGGAATAGAGCAGCTTGATAAATTATAACTCTTGGACAATGCTCAAGTGTGTAGGAAACCAGTTAGAGAAGTAAAATTGCCAAGATATTAAGGTCCCCTCTTTCTTCCTACTGTGGTATCAATAAAGCCAGTTTTGGAAATTATATGACTTTTCAGAGGATCAACACATGTAATCATG
>NW_023250359.1:567-699 GCF_002007445.2 Ailuropoda melanoleuca
GGGGGAATGGGATAGGCTGGTAATGGGTAGTAAGGAGGGCACGTATTGCATGGTGCACTGAGTGTTATACGCAACTAATGAATCATCTAACTTTACATCAGAAACCAGGGATGTACTGTACGGTGACTAACA
>NW_023250360.1:0-1994 GCF_002007445.2 Ailuropoda melanoleuca
TGTTGCTTTCACTGCAAGTGGTAATGATTCAACTACCGGGGAAAGAAAACTTTTTCTGTATATAGTGCATTTGGACATAAAAAGGCAAAGGAATTAGTTTTCCATTTTTATCATTTTTCTATTTACATCTAAATTTTAAAATGCAGGTTAAGTTCCATGCAGGGTACAAGTATAAGGCTGTGGCCTTTTGGCTTTTAAGACATCTGTGCTTGGCCTAGATAGTCAGAGGAGATAGGGTCTCCATATTTTCCTTTATTTCTGATAATCTAAAAATTTAGCTTATCTTTAGGAATCAGGTTTTCTGGGAATCCAAGAAGGACATGGAATAGGTTGATTACATACGCAGTTATAGCACAATAACAAAATTTTAAAGGGAAGACTAATTAACCTAGGAGAAAAGATATTAAGCTTTCCTTGAGATAAGGAATTATATCCTAGAGGAGATGTTCCTTAGATATGATGGGGAAAATGAGATCTAAAGGTTATGAAAGACATATATAAAAGGAAAAATAAAATAGACCTGGATCTTACTGTTTTGGGTTTTTTTTTTCCTTAAGATTTATTTATTTACACAGAGAGAGAACGTGGGAGGGAGAGGAAGAGGGAGAGAAAAAGAATCAAGCAAACTCGTCACAGGGTGCAGAGCCCTATGTGGGGCTTGATTTCAAGACCCTGCAATCTCGAACCGAGCCAAAACCAAGGGTCTGATGCCTAACTGACTGCTCCACCCAGGTGCCCTGGATCTTGCTGTTTTTAAGGCAGCAACAAATATATAAAGGGAACCTACCTTAGATTAGGCCAAATCTGATGCAAGCCTAAGAAAATCAGACTGAGCAAGAGGCTCAGCGTCAGCTCACGGAAATGAGTCACCTATGGGAACCAGGAGGGGAGGAAATTATGGAGTGGTGATTTCTTCAAGCAAGACTGGAACATCTAGACGAAAAGCAATAGGAGTACAACCACAAGATCAAGATAGGTGAAACGAGGGGTGCCTGGGTGGCTCTGTTGGTTAAGCATCTACCTTAGGCTCAGGTCATGATCCTGGAGTCCGAGGCTTGAGCCCCACGTCGGGCTCCCTGCTCAGTGAGGAGTCTGCTTCTCCCTCTGCTCCTCCCCCCACCTCTGCTCATGCTTTCTCTCTCCCTCATTTTAATAAGTAAATAAATAAAAATCTTTAATAAAATAGGTGAAACCAATGTAGAGGAATTTCAGGAGAAAAGATTGGGAATATCAGCATAACCTAGTCAAAGATTTCTTGATAAGCTTCAATGTGACACTTTTATGGTGGGGAGGAAGAAGTCACAGGATCTTTTTGTATCATGGAAAAGCATGGCCAAAAAAATGCATGAAATTAGGACTCTAAGGGAAGGCTGAACAAAGACAGGGTATACATATATAGAGAAAGAGAGGACAATAAAAGATCACTGGATTTTGGGATTAATAGTCGAATATATTCTGTGTATAATTGTTCAATTTATGAAAGTAAAAGTAAAAAAAAATTTAGATGTTTTTGGCATATCACAGGATATTTTCTGTGGGAGTTTGAGTACTTATTTAATAAATGTAATTTACTCAATTTTTGTTATTTAATATTAACAAAATTAAATATTTATTAATATTTAATACTTTTTACAAATTACACAGGCTAATCCTCAAAACACATAATCCTCTTGTTTTACATTTAAGGTGATAATACACTTTGAAGTAAAGAATATAATTAACTCAACCTTTTGCCTTTTGATTTTTTACATATATATTATTGTTTAGAATTATTTTAAGAATTTAAATTTTAATTTAATTGTGAATGGAGAGAGCATTATATTTTAAATGCCTTAATTTAACCCTGGATAAAAATAGGTTTAAGTCAGAGGAGCAAGAAGCAGCATGTCCAAATATATTGCCAATGAGTACAGTTAATTGCTAAAGAACTTCAGTTGTTCTGAAAAGCTTAGCTATACAAGTCCACAGAACACAGAGAGAGTCAAATACACTTA
>NW_023250361.1:0-1431 GCF_002007445.2 Ailuropoda melanoleuca
GGCACATATTGCATGGTGTACTGGGTGTTATACGCAAGTAATGAATCATGGAACTTTACATCAAAAACTAGTGTACTGTATGGTGACTAACATAATAAAAAATATTATTAAAAAAAAACTGGTCCTGAGGTTTCCATGATGGCTTCTGATCATTAAAATCCCTACAGGAGTCCATGTAGAAGTATGTGCTCCTTACCATCTAAGAAACAGAACTCCCTGTGTTAGTCGAAGCAAGCTCCTTGCTTTAGCAAACAGCTCCGATGTTTCAATGATTTGCGGTAGCAAGATGTATTTCTTGTTCACGTCGGAGTGTAATGCGGGTTGGGGTGGGGGTTGTTCTTGGCCCTGGGGTCCTCTCACCTATCAGCTCAGCCATTTCCAAGGGCCTCAGACTCCCCTGCTGGATTCACTCCATCCTCCAGGTTGACCAGCAGAGAGAGCGTGGGGCATCCTGTGGGATGTTTCAGGGGCCAAGACTTGAGGTCACGCCTGTCACTTTTATCTATTCTCTGCTGGCCAGAATGCAGTCACTTTGCCCCCCGTCACTAACTGCAAGGGGTCTGAGAAATAGAGGGCAGGATACAAAACTAGGTATGTGAGTTTCCAGNAGGACACAAAACTAGGTATGTGAGTTTCCAGTAGCTTCTGTAACTGGTGATCCCAGTCTGGTGGGTTGAAACAACACAAACTTACTATCTTTCCATTCTGAGGTCAGAAGTCCAAAGTGGGTCTCACAGAGCCAACTTCAAGGTATTGGCAAGGGCATATTCCTTCTGGTGGCTCAAGGGGAGAATCAGCTCCTTGCCTTTTTCAGCTTCTAGAGGCTTCCTGGTCCTCCCTGGTTTGTGGTCACATCACTCTGGCCTCGGCTTCTGCGGTTGCATCTTCTCCAACTCTGCTGCCCTCTTCCACCCTTTAAAGCCCTTGTGATTACACTGGGCCCACAGATGACCCAGAATAATTTCCCTATCTCAGGATCTTGAATCACATGAGCGAGGCTAAGATAACACGTTCACGGGTCACACAGATTAGGACGTAGACAGACATCTTTGGGGGCAGTTATTGTGCTCTCGCAAAGGGTGAGCTCTGGCTGTTTCTGTCGCACTCCCTGTAGGGTGCGGTCCGCGCTTGGCTCTGGATATCGCTGGAGTTTACTCGACTCTAAGTGCTAGTATGTACGCCCTGCTGGAGTGACTCCACGAGTCACGAGCGAGCTCACTGGAAACTCATAAACTCACGGAGTAGGATCTCTAAGGCTGCCACAGCGCCACCGACCGTCTAAAATCATGCAGTTGTGACTATAACTGCTCCGTGGATTTTTTACTTTCTAAAAACATTACAAAAAGAATACATCAAGATGTGGTTGTTATAACAAATTTAAAATGCACAATACGAAACTAGAAAGAATAAAGGGAAAAAGTCATCTTTCAC
>NW_023250362.1:0-156 GCF_002007445.2 Ailuropoda melanoleuca
TGAATAGGGAAAAATGAGGGAAAGTGGTCGCGGAAGCCTGACGAGAGTGCCCCATAGTGGTCTCTGAGACAACTAACTGTCTAAGGAAATATCAACGATCATCTCTCGTGAGTAAGGGAGCATGAATGAAAAGGTTCAGGATTTTCGAGGACTCAG
>NW_023250362.1:368-589 GCF_002007445.2 Ailuropoda melanoleuca
GGAATCAAGGTGCTTTGGTACCGTGAGTGAAACACGACGAGCACAGCACTGAGAAAGACAATTTGGCCAAAACCCGCTTCCAACGATATCTTTGCTCCCTGGGGAAATCCTTTCAAACCTGCTGGGGGCAATGGAACGAAAAGGCCCAATACACGTCCATCAGAATCAACACCGTACAGGGACCGTCTTAGCACTATCATCACCCTTCGTGAATAGGGAAA
>NW_023250363.1:0-326 GCF_002007445.2 Ailuropoda melanoleuca
TTCTAATTCATTGATCTCTACTCTAATCTTAATTAGTTCTCTTTTCTTGCATGGCTTAGGCCTATTTTTTTTGTTCCATCTCCAGTTGTTTAAGGTGTGAGTATAGGGTCTGTACTTAAGATTTTTCTATTCTTTTGAGTGCGTCTTGGATGGCTATCCAAGGACCGCCTTTGCAGTATCCCATAGGGTTTGGACCGATGTGTTTTCATTCTCATTGGTTTCCATAAATTGCTTAAGTTCTTCTTTAAGTCCCTGGTTTACCCAAACATTCTTAAGCAGGATGGTCCTTAGCTTCCAAGTGTTTGAGTTTCTTCCAATTTTTTTTT
>NW_023250363.1:343-839 GCF_002007445.2 Ailuropoda melanoleuca
TTCTGATTGAGTTCCAGTTTCAAAGCATTGTGGTCTGAGAATATGCGGGGAATAATCTCAATCTTTTGGTGTCAGTTGAGACCTGTTTTGTGACCCAGGATATGGTCTATTCTGGAGAAAGTTCCATGTGCGTTTGAAAAGAATGAGTATTCTGTTGTTTTGGGGTGGAATGTTCTGTATATATTTATGAGGTCCTTCCGGTCCAGTGTGTCATTCAAAGCTCTTGTTTCTTTGTTGATTTTCTGCTTAGATGATCTATCTATTGCTGAGAGTGGAGTATTGAGGTCCACTACTATTAACATATTATTATCTATATGTCTCTTTATTCTGGTTAAGAGTTGGCTTATGTAGTTGGCTGCTCCCCTGCTTATGCTAAGTGAAATAAGTCANCTAAGTGAAATAAGTCAAGCAGAGAAAGACAATTTTCATATGGTTTCACTTATTTGTGGAACATAAGGAATAGCAGGGAGATCATTAGGAGAAGGAAGGGAAAAAT
>NW_023250364.1:0-1480 GCF_002007445.2 Ailuropoda melanoleuca
AATGAGAATATAGAATCTCTAAGGGCAGAAATGAAAGCAAATCTGGCAGAAATTAAAAATGCTATGAATCAAATGCAGTCTAAACTGGATGCTCTGAAGGCTGGGGTAAATGAGGCAGAAGAATGAACTAGTGAATTGGAAGATGGGATGATAAAAAAGAAGGAAGAAATGGAAACTTGGCTCAAAAAATCCAATCTCAAGAATGTAGATTACAGGAGATTACTGACTCAATGAAACATTCCAATGTCAGAATCATCAGCATCAGAGGGGTGGAGAAAGAGAGAGGTCTAGAAGAGATATCTGAACAAATTATAGCTGAGAACTTCCCTAATCTGGCAAACGAAATAAGCATTTGTGTCCAAGAGGCAGAGAGGACCCCTCCCAAGATCAATGAGAACAAACCTACACCACGTCACATAATAGTGCAATTCGCAAGTATTAGATCCAAGGATACAATCTTGAAAGTGGCCGGGGGAAGAGAATCCTCACCTACAGAAAGAGGAACATCAGAATAACGTCAGACTTGTCTACAGAGACCTGGCATGCCAGGAAAGGTTGGCAAGGCATATTCAGAGCTCTAACTGAGAAGAACATGCAGCCAAGGATCCTTTATCCAGCAAGGCTGTCATTCAGAATTGATGGAGAGACAAGGACCTTCTAAGACTGGCAGAAACTGAAAGAATATGTGACCACCAAGCCAGTCCTATAAGAAATATTAAGGAGGGGTTCTATAAAAGTAAAAAGACCCCAAGAGTGATACAGAACAGAAATTTACAACCTATAAAAACAAAGACTTCACAGGCAACAGGACATCATTAAAATCATATCTCTCAATAATCACTATCAATATGAATGGCCTAAATGCTCCCATAAAATGCCACAGGGATGAAGATTGGATAAAAAGACATGACCCATCCATATGCTGTCTACAGGAGACTCATTTTGAACCTAAAGATACGTCCAGACTGAAACTGAAGGGATGAAGGGATGAAGAATCATTTTTCCTGCCAATGGACCTTAAAAGAAAGCTGGGGTAGCAATTCTCATATCAGACAGATTAGATTTTAAATTAAAACTGTTGTTAGAGATACAGAAGGACACTATATTATTCTTAAAGTATGTACCCAACAAGTGGATATGACAATTATAAATATCTGTGCCCCCAACAGGGAAGAAGCTAGATACACAAGCCAACTCTTAACCAGAATAAAGAGATATATAGATAATAATACGTTAATAGTAGGGGACCTCAACACTCCACTCTCAGCAACGGACAGATCACCTAAGCAGAAAATCAACAATGAAACAAGAGCTTTGAATGACATACTGGACCAGATGGACCTCATAGATATATATAGAACACTACACCCCAGAACAACAGAGCACTCATTCTTTTAGAATGCACATGGAACATCCTCCAGAACAGATCATTACTGGGTCACAAAACAGGCCTCAACTGATACCAAAAGACTGAGATTAT
>NW_023250365.1:0-576 GCF_002007445.2 Ailuropoda melanoleuca
AGTGGAAAAGTGCTGAGCAGGTGTCATAATGGTGGCAAACATTTCCCTAGACTGTTGATCATTGTTGTTTTGTTTTTTTTTTTATTTTGCTTTAAAAACCCATTCAGAGCACAGCTCCCACCCAGAGGGAGATGGTGGTGTCGCCCCCTTCCCATCAGCAGTGAGATGACACTGATAGGCCGCACTCCCCAGCCACGGGCTGCCTTCTTCTGGGAGAGAGGATGGCAGGGCCTGAGCCAAGTCCCATTGAAGGCTTACGGCCTTCTCCACTGCCCCATGCCTCCAGCCTAGGCAAGGACAGGAGGCCATCAGTGGCCCACATCTTGCTTGTGGGCCTGCACTCTGGACCTGGGAAGCGATTCTGCCCAGGCTGGCTTCCCTCTGCCACCTGGCTCTGTGCTGCTTCTGACTCTGAAGTGTCGTTGTCCTTCTGTNTGTTGATGTGTCTGCTCCAGGGAGAGTGGCCAACATGGCAGAGAACGAGATCCTGCCCCAGACCTCCCGAATGGGTGAGGCTCGAGGTGGATGGACTCCTCAACGTGTGCCTTACCACAAGGTCGTCCTGGCGAAGGTCAT
>NW_023250366.1:0-2120 GCF_002007445.2 Ailuropoda melanoleuca
GTTGTTTTTAATGACTAGAGTCCTATTAAAATCTTAAAAATGTTTTCAATGTTACACTAAAACAGATAAGCCTTGCTCAAAATTCAAGCCACAATCTCTCTGAGCTAGAAGAAAGCTCTCGCTTCTGTGACCTCTCAGAGCATTTGCATGTTCCTATACTATGAAATGCATGTGTTCATTCATTCGGGAAATAGTATTGCCTATTTAATAAATAGACTTAACAGGTCTACCATGTCCAGGTCTACCTGGCTAGATCCAGTGTGGGTCATACTTTAGAATTTATGTAGACAGCCTCGCTCTGCGGCCCTCTCCTTGAGAGCAGAACTTATAGGTAATTCTTCCCTGCATCTCTGACAGAACTCCTCAGTGCCTGACACATACGAAGTGACTGATGAAGGAAAATTGATTAAATCAAATAGTCCCTCTAAGAAACCTCCCATTGATCTTGATTTCTGCAGCATTGGCTCTATACTTAAACTCTAAAAATCACGTGAAAAACACATAAAGCCACTACTGGTGAGCATCCAGCCTCACATTCACCTCTCAGTGAAATGAATCTAGAAGCAGATTCAATGAATATGGAATTCTCACACTGACATTGCAATTGGGGATTATGCCAAGAGAACCTTTATGAAGCCTTATAAAACTGTTATCCTAGCACAGCAAAATTGTTATTGTTATTCTGAATAGTTCTCTCTTAACCAAGGAAATGGGCTGGACCTAGTTAGACTATATTGTAGCATATTAAAATGGCAAGAAAAAACAATTTTTAAAGGTTCCTAATACATATTTGTATGATAATAGTTAGTAGCTCCTAAGATACTGCTAGAGACCTTCACATTTAATACTTAAAATGGCCTACAATTTGGATGTACATTATAAAATTTAATGGATCACATGGGAAAATCAAAACCCTGTAGGTAAGCTATGAGGACTTTTAAAAGTCTCTTATTACACGTTCAGCAAAATGCCAGACAGGCACTTTAATTACTGATGTGGTGCTTTGGACAACTGTGTACTTTTAAAGAAGTACATCTTAATTGTTCACTTGCTGCTATCATTTTTTAAAGTATTAATTTCACAAAAAATAAAGGATGACTCTCAAAGTATTCTAATACTATGGAATGGTCCCAGTCTGGGTAAATCAGATGAACAATTTCCAACCAATCACAGAGACAATATGCTATAAAAAGAAACAAATATGTTTTNCTCTCAAAGTATTCTAATACTATGGAATGGTCCCAGTTTGGGTAAATCAGATGAACAATTTCCAACCAATCACAGAGACAATATGCTATAAAAAGAAACAAATATGTTTTTTCCCTTTACCATTAAAAATATTATGTGTATTATCTCTTTTCAGAAACAATGTTATCTAAATTGAGGTGACCAGACAATTAGGTATACAGAGATTTGATATATTGGTATTATACAAACAGAACTGTTTTTTAATTAGGTTATTTTTCTCTTAATCGTCTTGCTTGATTTTCATTATCTTGATGCTTTATCACAGCTGTAAAGTGGAGTCTTCATACCTTCCCTCCTCAAGTGCCATTAGTTTTCTTTTTTAAAAAAATATAATCACAAAAAAATCCAGCTGTGCAGAAAAGACAGCACACTTCATCATTTATTTTCTATCTTATGGGTTATTATTCAAAATTCATGTACCTACTTTGACTAGAATTTACCATCATGGGGAGTTGCTATTCAACAGGTATAAAGTCTCAGTTAGACAGATGAATGAGTTCTAGAGATCTGCTCTATAACATTATGCCTAGAGTAACAGTAGTGTATTATGCATTTAAACCTTTGTTAAGGTGGGAGGTCTCATGTTAAGTGTTCTTACCACAATAAAAACAAATCCTTCTGTGAACTAAGAGCAAACTTCTCTGAATTGATCTAGTAAAGTGTTTTCAAGTAAATGACATGTGTTAAAGTTCTTGGATAGTTAATATTTCTAAACAGGATGCTTGTAGGTAGAGTGACTTAAAGAGTGGTTTGATATTAGTAATCAGAGATTGTGTAATTAAAATAGAAAGAAGTTTCAACTCATTACTCTGGTTAATTGATGGTAAATCAATTATTAAAAGTCATTTCTCATTTTCACTCATTCTAATTCT
>NW_023250367.1:0-1404 GCF_002007445.2 Ailuropoda melanoleuca
TATAATAGCCAATATATAAAAGCAACCTGTGTCCATTTATAGATGAATGGGTAAGATGTGAGATATATATTATATATATATAAATAAATATATATATAATATATATCTCACATATATAATATATATAAAATATTAGCCACAAAAATATGTATATAATATATACATGATATTACTTAGCCACTAATATATATATATTATTACTTAGCCACAAAAAAGATGGAGATCTTGTGATTTGTGAAAACATGGATGGCCCTAGAAAGTATTATGTTAAATGAAATAAGTCAGGGAATCAGAGAAATGCAAATACCATGTGATTTTGCTTTGTTATAGAATCTAAAAAAAACAAAGCAAATAAACAATAAGACAAATTTGTTTTTTAAATACAGAGGACAGACTGGTTGCTGCCAGAGGAAAGGTGGATAAGGGAATGGGAAATAGATAAAGGGGATTAAAAGGTAAAAATATTCCAGTTATAAAATAAAAAGTCACAGAGATGGAAAGTACAGCATTGGGGATATTGTCAATACTATTGATACTACAGTGTATGGTGACTACACTTATGTTGGTCAGCATTGAATAATGTATAGAATTATGTGTCAATATGTTGTATCCCTGAAGCTAGTATAACATTGTATGTCAATTATATTTCAATAAAAAAAGTAAATGCAAAGTTATGCTTACTGGTAAGAGCTGCTCCACCCTCACCTCACTCCCATTTTATGAGTTTCTAGCTGTGAAGATGTTTTTCTAGCNCTGTTTTTCTAGTAGGCACTCAGTAATTCCTAAAATTTCTGTGTAAACTTCTTGGTCTATGTTTCTGTTAAAAATGCCTAATAGAGTATGGGTAAAGATTGTAATAAACAGAAAAAAAATAGGTTAAATTATGTTGTAAATGAGGTTCTGAGCTGATTAATTATATGTATTATAAAAAGTGTATAATTAGAATTCATATGTTACGTTTGAACTGTAAATGCTTACAACTGTAAAAATCCCTCTAATGTCCCAAGTTTTTACTTTATAAATGATATCTTGATGATTAACAATTTAAAGATGTATTTTAGTGTCTTTGGCCCATCTGCAGTAACAACTGATAAGTTCTAGGAAAATTCAAGGGCCTGCTTTGACTTGCAAAATTTCTCAAAGCAATGTAAGTGGCATAACACTAAATTTCTCTGACAAGGATAAAAATGCTATCTTTTACAAATTAAATAATTCTCCTGATAAAAAAGTTGTAACTGCTGCAAAGTTGGTCCATTTCAGTTGCAGAACAGAGGCCACACTAGAGGGAATTTGGACCCACCTACTCTGGATANTCCATTTCAGTTGCAGAACAGAGGCCACACTAGAGGGAATTTGGACCCACCTACTCCGGATAGATTGGCCAGATTAGATTTTTAACCCCTT
>NW_023250368.1:0-1189 GCF_002007445.2 Ailuropoda melanoleuca
TAAAAAATATTTGTTATATCCAAAATATATTCATTAATGTATGACTATAATGAGATCCTTATTTTATTGTAGTATATAACTCACGCCTCATGCATACACACAGAAATTCACATACACACAAATGGACTATGCCAACATTTTAAGGATGGTTACTTTGGGAAAGTAGGAACAAGGATGTAGCTCATTTCTTTTTTATGACTTTTTGCATTTCTTGATTTTCTATCATGTAATAATGTATTACTTTGATAATAAAAAAGCAATGTGTTCTTGTGTGTCTATGTTATTATAATGATCTGAAATTTTCAGCAGGTTCATGTTGGAGGAGGTCATCGAGAGCCTGTGACCACCAATTGACCTGTGAACTGGACCCCAGCAATTACAGCTCCTCATCCCCCCACCCTGTCCTTGGAATGTGCGCTCTACTTGTCTTCACCAGGCTAGAAGCTGCCCACGGGCACAGACTTGAAATAGTAACATGGTGTTGAAACCTTATGGATGTTGTATGTGACAGTCCATGTAAGGCCTCTGTATAAATTTTAAGATTTTGGTGTTGGGTGTGGAGATGTACTCACAGTCTGCAATTGCCCAAGACAAGCTATGTATGTAAGTACTGTTGGGTTTTTTTTTAAATTTTTTATTATGTTATGTTAGTCACCATACAGTACACCCTTAGTTCCTTAGTTTTTGATGTAGTGTTCCATGATTCGTTGTTTGCATATAACACCCAGTGCTCCATGCAATACATGCCCTCTTTAATACCCATTACTGGCCTATGCCAGTCCCCCACCCCTCTGCCCTCTGAAGCCCTCAGTTTTTTTCCCAGAGTCCATAGTCTCTCGTGGTTCATTCCCCCTTCTGTTTGCCCCCTCTTCATTTTTCCCTTCCTTCTCCTACCAATCTCCCTGCTATTTCTTATGTTCCATAAATGAGTGAAACCATATAATAATTGTCTTTCTCTGCTTGACTTATTTCACTTAACATAATCTCCTCCAGTCCCATCCATGTTGCTGGAAATGTTGAGTAATTGTTCTTTCTGATGGCTGAGTAATATTCCATTGTATATATGGACCACAACTTCTTAATCCATTTGTCTGTTGAAGGGCATCACAGCTCCTTCCATAACTTAGCTATTGTGGATAATGCTGCTATGAACATTGGAGTGCATATGGCCCTTCTCTTCACTACATCA
>NW_023250368.1:1214-1529 GCF_002007445.2 Ailuropoda melanoleuca
GGGGTAAATACCCAGTAGTGCAATTGCTGGGTCATAGGGTAGCTCTATTTTTAACTTTTTGAGGGACCTCCACACTGTTTTCCAAAGTGGCTGTACCAACTTGCATTTCCACAAACATTCTCCACACCCTTTCCAACATTTGTTGTTTCTTGCCTTGTCCAATTTTGCTATTCCTTTTTTTCTTTTTTTATTTTAATGTTTTTTTTATTATATTATGTCACCATACAGTACATCCCCGGTTTCCGACGTAAAGTTCGATGATTCATTAGTTGTGTATAACACCCAGTGCACCATGCAATACGTGCCCTCCTTACT
>NW_023250369.1:0-2875 GCF_002007445.2 Ailuropoda melanoleuca
TTTGGGTCAGGCTGGTCTCTCATTGGTATTTAGCCTAGTGTTAAGCTGGGATGGAGGGCTTCTGGTTTGAAAGCTTCCAGGTGGCCATGGTTCAGGTGGAAATATGGGTGTAGTGCTGAGCTGTTTTGGACAACTCATAGCCTGAAAACAAGGGCAAGTGCAGTTTTTGAGTGCTCTGTCTTCGGTGGGGGGGAGGATGGATCCATGTCTAAGGCTATGAGGTGAGCTAACTGTAGAGGCGCCTACTTGCACAAGCACACAGCTGTGTTCTTGGTCTCCAGGACGAAGGGCACATGGTGAGCCCACTATCAAGGTGTCTGCTTGTCCAGAGCTAATTTGCTGGTTTCGAGGTCTAAGGGTGCATGGTGAGCTTGCTGTCCAGGTACATGCTTGCCCTAGCACAAAGCTGGGTTGTTTGTTCCCAGGACCAAGGCCACATGGTGAAGCCACTGTCCAAATGCCTGCTTGGCCTAGAGCAGAGCTCTGCTGATGGAGACATGGAGACCTCCATGTCCAGGGGCGCATGGTGAGCCTGCTGCCCAGATGCCGTCTTGGCCTAACACAGAGCTGCTATGTTGGTCTCCAGGTCCAAGGGCACATGGTGAGCTGATTGTCAAGTTTCCTGCTTGGCCTAACAGAGATCTGAATTGTTGGTTTTGAGGTTCAAGGACAATTGAACTTTCTGTCCATGTGAGTACTTTTCCCAATACTGAGCTGGGCTGCAGGACTCATGGTATCTCGGCACATGGCAAGCCTGGTGTTCTCTGGAAACACATGTATTGTGATGCACTGTGCTGGCCAGTTTTTGGTATGTGGGCTCATGTTCTTTCCAGGGTCTGTGTACACTATCTGCCCATTTTCAAATTGGTTAAGAGGCTCCCAGACTGAGGGCTCCTGATGGATGCTGTGTTCTGGGAACTGAATTTCTCTGTGTTCTGTTGTGTTCAAGGGTTTGTGGTGTGTCGCCTCCTGGTCAACCTGCTGCCTGGGGGATTAGTTTGTCCACTGCTTAGCTGGTTCAGACAGCTCATGGTCCAAGGGCCTGTGTTCCAAGGACTCCCACTGTGTCCAGTGATGTGATTCCTTCTCCCAGTACCTACTTCTTTCCTAAAATTCCCTCTCTTCCAGGTGTCTGGAGACATTGTACACATTGTGCACATCTGGTTCGGCTGGATGTTCAGGACATTCATTTACACTGTGCTGAGCTGGGCTGGAGGGCTCCTGAGTAGTAGGGTGCCCAGTGGTCCTTCAGGACTTGGACTCAGCTTTCCTGTGCTGAGATCAATTGTGACCCCAGAGGTGTGGGCCCAGCTGGCTGAGAATCCAACAACACTCTGATTCCCAGGGTCCCACTCCCACATGCCAAATGGGAATGTGTACCTGAACAGCCAGGCCATCCTCACAGTGGGAAAAGGATACAGGAGTCATTGGGTACGGGTTTGAGGACTCTCAGGAACACTGAGGGGCACAAATATAGATACAAAGATAAAGGTGGTGTGCAGATTGTTGGCCAGAGTTCTGGGGAAGGAGGTTGGGCAGGGGGCTTGCCACAGAGAGGGGCAGAGAACGGGAGAGAGAACATGAGGAATAGCAGGAAGAGCTGTGGCTAAAGTGCCGTCTCTCTCCTCAGTGCAGCCTGGGCTGTTGCCGTGCTTTTATAACAGCCCTGAGGCATCACAATGCCTTCTTGTGATGTCACCACCATGCCCTGGCCAGTCATCAGGGATTTGTCACATTGGCCTCATTCTGGTGGCCAATCACCAGGCAGCTCAGCTGGCCAATGGCCAATGGATTTTTCAGTGACCCTTCTGACATCATTGCCTGGAAACCATGTTTTAAAGGAAAACAGGTGAACTTTCCCTCAGGATGAAATATTTGGGATGAATTTATAGTGAAGTTCATGGTGAGGCCGAAAGACTCAACCAGTAGAAATCTAAATGTTTTACTCAGAGTCACCATTCACTAAAATACTGGCACTAATATTAATGAAGACATGGGCCATTAGACCCCATGAAATGTCACACTTATGGGGTAAGATGGACAACATGGCACTAGATCAAATTCTAATCTCAAGATATCCATCAAAGCTTAAATAGACGTGTAGAAAATGGTAGATATATATTTGGTACATCTTTCCACAATAAACATAAACCTGGAAAGGAGGAAGCTGTGTCACAAGTCATAACCTGTTGCCAGAACAACATTCAGCTCTCATTGAAGGGTGACAACAGAATCCAGCCTGTTAGCAGGTTCAGAGTCCTCGTGTCCAGCATCCAATCAGAAAGTACTGGGGAGAGGAGTTAAGTTTGTCTCCTCCCTCAAATACAACTACGTACTTATCAAACCATTCTTAACACCCAAGAGATCAATAAGAGATCTGAGAATATAGATGCTGTTAGTCTACAAATAGAAAAGGGACCACCATTTGGAAGGTAGGAGGTTGGAGACGTGAATCTGGGGTGATATAGCTGAGGATACAGCGGAGGAGAGGGACTCTGCTTGAGGATGCTACTGCAATGTACTATAAGCAGCAGGATGCAAATACAATCTTTTAAAAGATTGGATAAAGAAGGTTTGTCATATATACACAATGAAATATTACTTAGCAACCAAGAAAACAAAATCTTGACATTTGCAATGATATGGATAGCACTAGAGGGTATTATGCTAATTGAAATTAGTGAGTCAGAGAAAGACAAATATGATTTCTGTCATATNCTCATACATGGAATTTAAGAAATAAAACCGATGAACATAGGGGAAGGAAATATGAAGTAAGATAAAAAATGGAGAGGGAGGCAAAACGTAAGGGACTCTAAAGTAGAAACAAATTGAGGGTTGCTGGAGGGGAGGTAAGTGGGGGCATGGGGTAGTT
>NW_023250370.1:0-697 GCF_002007445.2 Ailuropoda melanoleuca
AAGAATACTCATTCTATTCTAATACCCATGGAACATTCTCAAGAATAGATCATGTTCTGGGACACAAAACATGTCTCAACCGACACCAAAACATTGAAATTATCCCCTGCATATTCTCAGACCACAACGCTCTGAAATTGGAACTCAACCACAAGGAAAAATTTGGAAGAAACTCAAACACTTGGAGACTAAGAACCATCCTGCTCAGGAATGACTCGATAAACCAGGAAATCAAAAATCAATTTAAACAATTTATGGAGACCGAGAATGAAAACACAACGGTCCAAAACCTATGGGATACTGCAAAGGCAGTCCTAAGGGGGAAATACATAGCCATCCAAGCCTCACTCAAAAGAATAGAAAAATCTAAAATGCAGTTTCTATATTCTCACCTCAAGAAACTGGAACAGCAACAGAGGGACAGGCCTAACCCACTNGCTAATCCACTCACGAGGAAGCAGATGGCCAAAATTAGAGCAGAAATCAATGAATTAGAAACCAGAAGTACAGTAGAGCAGATCAACAGGAATAGAAGCTGGTTCTTTGAGAGAATAAATAAAATTGAAAAACCACTGGCAAGACTTATCCAAAAGAAAAGAGAAAGGACCCAAATTAATAAAATTATGAATGAAAAAGGAGAGGTCACAACCAACACCAATGAAATTGGAAGGATTATTAGAAACTTTTATCAACAGCT
>NW_023250370.1:805-2823 GCF_002007445.2 Ailuropoda melanoleuca
CCTCCTGGAAACCAATAAACTACCAAGACTGAAACAGGAAGAAACTGATTTCTTAAACAGGCCAATTAATTATGAAGAGATTGAGTCAGTGATAAACAACCTTCCAAATAATAAAACTCCAGGCCCAGACGGTTTTCCTGGGGAATTCTACCAAACATTCAAAGAAGAAATAATACCTATTCTCCTAAAGCTATTTCAAAAAATAGAAACAGAAGGAAAGCTACCAAACTCATTCTATGAGGCTAATATTACCTTGATCCCCAAACCAGGCAAAGACCCCCTCAAAAAGGAGAATTACAGACCGATTTCTCTAATGAATATGGATGCCAAAATCCTCAACAAGATCCTTGCTAATAGAATCCAACAGTACATTAAAAGGATTATCCATCATGACCAAGTGGGATTCATACCTGGGATGCAAGCATGGTTCAACACTCGCAAATCAATCAANGTGGTTCAACACTTGCAAATCGATCAGCATGATACATCATATCAGCAAGAAAAGACTCAGGAACCATATGATCCTCTCAATTGATGGAAAAAGCATTTGACAAAATACAGCATCCTTTCCTGATTAAAACCCTTCAGAGTGTAGGAATAGAGGGTATACATTTCTCAATCTCATAAAAGCCATCTATGAAAAGCCTACTGCAAGCATTATTCTCAATGGGGAAAAGCTGGAAGCCTTTCCCTTAAGATCAGGAACACGACAAGGATGCCCACTCTCGCCACTATTATTCAACATAGTACTAGAAGTCCTTGCAACAGCAATCAGAAGACAAAAAGGGATCAAAGGTATCCAAATCGGCAAAGAAGAAGTCAAACTGTCTCTCTTTGCAGATGACATGATACTCTATATGGAAAACCCAAAGGAATCCACTCCCAAACTATTAGAAGTTATAGAACAATTCAGTAAGGTGGCAGGATACAAAATCAATGCCCAGAAATCAGTTGCATTTCTATACACGAATAACGAGACTGAAGAAAGAGAAATTAGGGAATCCATCCCATTTAAAATAGCACCAAAAACCATACGTTACCTTGGAATTAACCAGAGACGAAAAGGACCTATATTCTAGAAACTATACTATAGATCACTTTTGAAAGATATTGAGGAAGACATAAAAAGATGGAAAAATATTCCATGCTCATGGATTGGAAGAATTAACATAGTTAAAATGTCCATACTACCCAGAGCAATCTACACTTTCAATGCTATCCCAATCAAAATACCGAGGTCATTTTTCAAAGAACTGGAACAAATAGTCCTTAAATTTGTATGGAAACAGAAAAGGCTCCGAATTTCCAAGAAACTGTTGAAAAGGAAAAACAAAGCTGGGGGCATCATAATGCTGGATTTCGAGCTGTACTACTACAAAGCTGTGATCACGAAGACAGCATGGTACTGTCACAAAAACAGATACATAGACCAATGGAACAGAATAGAGAACCCAGAAATGGACCCTCGGCTCTGGGCAATTAATCTTTGATAAAGCAGGAAAAAACATCTGGTGGAAAAAAGACAGTCTCTTTAATAAATGGTGCTGGGAAAATTGGACAGCTACATGCAAAAGAATGAAACTTGACCACTCTCTCACACCATACACAAAAATAAACTCCAAATGGATGAAAGACCTCAATGTGAGACAGGAATCCATCAAAATTCTAGAGGAGAACATAGGCAACAACTTCTATGACATCGGCCAGAGCAACCTTTTTCACGACACATCGCCAAAGGCAAGAGAAATAAAAGATAAAATGAACTTATGGGACTTTATCAGGATAAAGAGCTTCTGCACAGCCAAGGAAACAGTCAAAAAAACTAAGAGACAGCCCACGGAATGGGAGAATATATTTGCAAAGGACACCACAGATAAAGGACTGGTATCCAAGATCTACAAAGAACTTCTCAAACTCAATACACGNTATTTCTCAAACTCAATACACTAGAAACAAATAAATCAAAAAATGGGCAGAAGATATGAACAGACACTTTTCCAATGAAGACATACAAATGG
>NW_023250371.1:0-171 GCF_002007445.2 Ailuropoda melanoleuca
AACACAGCACTGAGAAAGACAATTCGGCCAAAACCCGCTTCCAGCGAAATGTTTGCTCCCTGGGGAAATCCGGTCCAAACTACCGGCGGCAATGGAACGAAAAGGCCCAAAACACGTCCTTCAGAAACAACACCATACAGGGACCGTCTTAGCACTATCATCACCCTTCGT
>NW_023250371.1:521-2246 GCF_002007445.2 Ailuropoda melanoleuca
CGAAGGTGGAACAGGAATCAAGGTGTTTTGGTACCGTGAATGAAACACGACGAACCAGAACTTAGAAAGACAATTCGGCCAAAACCCGCTTCCAACGAAATGTTTGCTCCCTGGGGAAATCCTGTCCGAACTGCTGGCGGCAATGGAACGAAAAGGCCCAAAACACATCCGTCAGAAACAACACCGTACAGGGACCGTCTTAGCACTGTCATCAACCTTCGTTAATAGGGAAACATGAGGGAAAGTGGTCGAGGAAGCCTGACAAGAGTGCCCCATAGTGGTCTCTGAGACCCCACACAGTCCAGGGAAATATCAACGATCATCATCTCTCGTGAGTAAGGGAGCATGAATGAAAACGTTCAGGATTTTCGAGGACTCAGCGCCCTTCTCATTGGTAATAAAGCAGAGCGTCCAGGAAAACACCTCCAGCGAACAGCAGCCTTTTCACTGGGGACCCTGATTCCTCATTGGGTGTAGGGGCTTGATGAGGATCCAACCCTTAGAACCAAGGAACAGAGTGTGAGGGGAAAGCCCTTGAAGTCACGACGGCCTTTTCGAAGGTGGAACAGGAATCAAGGTGCTTTGGTACCGTGAGTGAAACATGACGAACACAGCACTGAGAAACAAAATTTGGCCAAAACCCGCTTCCAACGAAATGTTTGCTTCCTGGGTAAATCCTATCAATTCTGCTTGTGGCAATGGAATGAAAAGGCCAAAAACATGTACCGTGAGAACAACACCATACAGGGAATGTCTTAGCACTATCATCACCCTTTATGAATAGGGAAACATGAGGGAAAGTGGTTGCTGAAGCCTGACGAGAGTGCCCCTAGTGGTCTCTGAGACCCCACACAGTCCAGGGAAATATCAACGATCAATCATCTCTCGTGAGTAAGGGAGCATGAATGAAAAGGTTCAGGATTTTCGAGCACTCAGCGCCCTTCTCATTGGTAATAAAGCAGAGCGTCCAGGAAAACACCTCCAGCGAACATATAGCCTTTGCACTGGGGACCCCGATTCCACATGGGTGTAGGGGCCTGGGGAGGATCCCGCCCTTAGAACCAAGAAACAAAGTGTGAGGTGAAAGCACTTGAAGTCACGATGGCCTTGTTGAAGGTGGAAGAGGAATTAAGGTGCTTTGGTACCGTGAGGGAAACACGAAGAACACAGCACTGAGAAATAAAATTCGGCCAAAACCCGATTCTAACGAAATGCTTTTTCGCTGGGGAAATCCTGTCAAAACTGCTGGCGGCAATGGAACAAAAAGGCCCAAAACACGTCCGTCAGGAACAACACCGTACACGGATAATCTTAGCACTATAATCACCCTTCGTGAATAGGGAAACATGAGGGAAAGTGGTCGCGGAAGCCTGACGAGAGTGCCCCACAGTGGTCTCTGAGACACCACACAGTCCAGGGAAATATCAACGATCATCATCTCTCGTGAGTAAGGGAGCATGAATGAAAAGGTTCAGGATTTTCGAGGACTCAGCGCCCTTCTCATTGGTAATAAAGCAGAGCGTCCAGGAAAACACCTCCAGCGAACAGCAGCCTTTTCACTGGGGACCCCGATTCCCCAAATGGTGTAGGGGCCTGGGGAGTATCCAGCCTTTAGAACCAAGAAACAAAGTGTGAAGGGAAAGACTTGATGTCACGACGGCCTTATGGAAGGTGGAACAGGAATCAAGGTGCTTTGGTACCGTGAGTGAAACACGACGAACACAG
>NW_023250371.1:2494-2656 GCF_002007445.2 Ailuropoda melanoleuca
CACACAGTCTAGGGAAATATCAACGATCATCATCTCACGTGAGTAAGGGAGCATGAATGAAAAAGTTCAGGATTTTCTAGGACTCAGCACGCTTCTCATTGGTAATAAAGCAGAGCATCCAGGAAAACACCTCCAGCGAACAGCAGCCTTTTCCCTGGGGAC
>NW_023250372.1:0-553 GCF_002007445.2 Ailuropoda melanoleuca
GTGGGAGAGGAAGAAGCAGGCTCCTGGTGGAGAAGCCCGATGAGGGACTCCTTTCCGGAACGCTGTGATCATGCCCTAAACTGAAGACAGGTGCTTAATGACTGTGCCACCTAGGCGCTCCGGGTTGTGGGCTTCTTGATTTTTCAGCCTGCCTTCTGGGGGAGGGGCCTGCCGCGCCGATACTCAGGCAACCCCGNGCCGATACTCAGGCAACCCCGTTTGGGTAGAGTCTCCGTGTCCCCTGCGAGGGGGGATGGGAATGGGCACGCTGTGAGCCGGTATTTCCAGGCTTTTGTTCTCTGGCAGCTTTCCCTGGCAGTTTTCTGTGCCTCTTCTGAGAATCAGAGCAGCAGTGGCCGAATCTCAGCCTCTGTCTCAGAACAGAGGGATCGCGGACCGTTCTCCACTGATGTTCTGTCCACTTTAACTCTGTTACTGTTGGTGCTGCTCAACCCTGCAGCGTCCCAGGATGTGCGCCCCACACCCGCTTCCCAGCCCTCACTTCCAGGGCCGCGTGTCTCTGTCCTTTATGTTTCTAACACCGCCAGCCGCC
>NW_023250372.1:632-861 GCF_002007445.2 Ailuropoda melanoleuca
TGAGATGCTTGGTGGCGCGCGCTCCTGGATCACGGTCTCAGTCTGCTGTCTCGAGGGTGCGGGTCCGCGGTCCACCCGCTCCCCCGTGCAGGTGGCTACCACTTCCCGGCGCCCGAATGCGGCACCTCCGTCCCCCTTCCGTTTATCTTCTGATATCCGTGCGCGGTTTCATGGCTCCCCACTTTGTACCTCAATACTCAGCGCTGGAGATGTTCATTTGTAGAGATCC
>NW_023250373.1:0-608 GCF_002007445.2 Ailuropoda melanoleuca
GCCCTTAGAACCAAGAAACAAAGTGTGAGGGGAAAGCCCTTGAAGTCACGAAGGCCTTATGGAAGGAGGAAGAGGAATCAAGGAGCTTTGGTACCATGAGTGAAACACGACGAACACAGCACTGAGAAGGACAATTCGGCCAAAACCCGCTTTCAACGAAATGCANATGCTACCTGGGGAAATCCTGTCAAAACTGCTGGTGGCAATGCAACGAATAGGCCCAAAAGAAGTCCGTCAGAAACAACACCGTACAGGGACCTTCTTAGCACTATCATCACCCTTCCTGAATAGGGAAACATGAGGGAAAGAAGTCACAGAATCCTGACGAGAGTGCCCCATAGTGGGCTCTGATACCCCACACAGACCAGGGAAATATCAACATCATCATCTCTCGTGAGTAAGGGAGCATGAATGAAAAGGTTCAGTATTTTTGACGACTCAGTGCCCTTCTCATTGGTAATAAAGCAGAGCGTCCAGGAAAACACCTCCAGCGTAGAGCAGTTTTATCACTGGGGACCCCGATTCCACATTGGGTGTAGGGGCCTGAGGAGGATCTAGCCCTTAGAACCAAGAAACAAAGTGTGAGGGGAAAGCCCTTGAAGTCACGA
>NW_023250373.1:723-955 GCF_002007445.2 Ailuropoda melanoleuca
CGCTTCCAACGAAATGCTTGCTCCCTGGGGAAATCCTGTCAAAACTGCTGGCGGCAATGGAACGAAAAGGCCCAAAACACGTCTGTCAGAAACAACAGTGTACAGGGACCGTATTAGCACTATCATCACCCTTCTTGAATAGGGAAACATGAGGAAAAGTGGTCGCGGAAGCATGACGAGAGTGCCCCATAGTGGTCACAGAGACACCACACAGTCCAGGGAAATATCAACG
>NW_023250374.1:0-2928 GCF_002007445.2 Ailuropoda melanoleuca
AAGGGGACAGGGGGAGCCCAGGTTCCCAGCAAAGCCAGGAGGAGGGCCTAGTGACCTTGGCCTCCAGTTCCTTTCCCTGGACGTAGGACCACCCCAGCACAGGGTTAGACCGGAAGCCTCCCCTGACCCCAGGCTCTCCTGAGCTCTGGGCCACGGGGAGGGAAGGGGAGCTCTCTGTGGCTTCAGAGCTCAGAGCACAGTTGGAGGGGCCACAGGGAGACAGGTTGGCTGTCGGGAACAGCCTTCCCAGTTGCACCTGCCCTGCGGGAACCCAGAGGTTAGTCTAAGCTGTGATCCTTCCAGCACCCGCTCCAGAGAGTGTCAGCAGAGGGCCATTTGCTTACACCTGGTCTTGGACCAAACGGACCTCTATGCCCGGACTGCCCTAAGAGCCTTTGATTTGTAGTTCAAAAAATTTGTCCTGACATTTACAACTGTGTTGAAGGTACAAGGTTATCCACTTTTCCGAAAGGGAAATTGTCAGTCCCTTGACAATTACTGAGTACCTACGCTGTGCATAATGTCCCCTGCAGTCCCGGGGGCTGTGGACTCATGCAAGGACTGGAATCTAGCGAACAGTCTCCACCTCGGTCCTTTCCCTGAATGTCCACTTCTGTCCACCCCCAAGGAAGCCATAAAGAAAAGATGGTCCCACTGCGGGCCAGGGGTGATCTGAGGGCAGAGGGAGCCTGGCACGGAGCCCTGCCACGCTCCAGAAGAAAGGTTTGGACGTGTATGGATTATATTAGCAGAACTGTTTCATCTTCGCAGTCGGAGACTCTGTCCCTGTTACACACTAACCCTTCCCCCCAGTTCCTGGCATCCACCCTTCTGCTTTCTGTCTCTGTGAGTCTCATTCCTCCAGGGACCTCACGTGAGGGGGTTCATACAGCATGTCTTTTTGTGGCTGGCTTGTTGCAACGAGCATGACGTCGTCAAGGTTCATCCACATTGCAGTGGGCGTCTGAACGTCCTTCCTTCTTAAGGCTGAGTAGTACTCCGTTGTGTCGATGAACCCGGTTTTGTTTTATCCCTTCATCCTTGGTGAGATCTTTTAAAATGACTTGCGAACCTAACTGGTCATCTAAACATAATGGCCCTTGTTTGAATCAGCCCGTGGGCGCTGTCTAGGGGGCGCTGCACTGGGCATCGTGGGGGACACACGGAAGGGCTGTGAGACCCAGATGTCCTCGCCCTAAGTAGTTCGTGCCACGCAGTCTCTGTGCACCATGGCCAGAGCGTACTGAGGCTCAAACAAGATGGAACAGAATTGAGGGGGACATGGTAGGCAGGTGCACTCAGAGGGCATGGGGACTGGGGCAGAAGGTTCCAGGCTGAGACAGCGCTGGCAGGACAATGTCCCGGCCTCTTCTTAACTTTTGTATGGAGTGTTTCTCTACCCTCCTGAGAGACGACTTGCTCCCCAGGACTGAAGGGCTGTGTGTCTGGTGTGGGTGGCGGGGGAGGGGGTGGCAGAAGATGCAGGCAGCTCCTCCCGGCACCGTGCGCCTGGAAGGCCAGCTTGGGTCCTGATGTTCCGATGATTGCGAGGAAGAGGAGCGTTGGCCCAGCCACGGGGCTCAAGTCCGTGTTACAGCCGCCTTGCACGCTCTCCTGCTCAGCATTGGTCGCAGTGCGTCCGGGTGATGGGGACAGGGTTTGTAACTCCCGCGTGGGCCCGTGACGGCTGTTGTGTGTGCCACGACCTGATCTGAGAAACTGTTTAAAAAGTCTGATCGAGGGAAGAAGGTGCTTGGAGGTCCATGTTCCACCTTTTGGGTCTGAGGCTGGGAGGGGAACGGTGGGAAGGTTCATCGTGCTGCGGCCCCAGACACAGGTGCCACCATGACAGCTCGTCTGTGCTCAGCCTGTGACCTTGGACAGGCCTGTCACACCAGCTCTCTGAGAGTCATTTGTCCCCAGTGAAATCTGGATATTAATACTGATTATTTTCAGGATCGTCGGTTACACCAAGCATAAAATGAGAAAACACGAAATGTGACAAATGACAGCCTTTGCAAGTATTACCGCGATCTGGGGAGGAGAGGTGGAACAGTGAGGTCCAGACTTTCCCACGCGGCCCAGCTGGGTGGACTCCATTACCTGGTTTCACGCCCACAAATCCCATCTTCCAGGCAATTCTCTGGATATCCTGCAGTATTCCATCAACCTAGAAAATATTTGCATGGATTTAAATACAAGAACAGAGAGCAAAGGAAAAGCCACCTTTCCAGGAAGCCCTGTAAGCAGGCTTTTCTCCTAAGGACAGTTTCCCAGATGCCAGTCCCCATCTGGGTCATGCGTTTCGGGAGGAACGCCCTGGGCATCGCCCCCTGAGCTCTCCGGAGCTCCTCCTGCTCTGTGGGTCAGTGGTTTTAATGGGGTGACTGTTCTCAGGAGGGTAACCTTTTTTGGTCATGATCTCAGGGCTTCGAGGTTCTGATGGTCGCTGTCACATTCGTGTTAGGCCCAGCGCCAAGGAGNTGTTCCCGCCTCCCTGGACATGTGTGCTCTCTTCCTGCACCAGCCCCGGGGTCAGGCTCCCCGAGACATGTCTGTTGTGGCAGAGCCCCCCACACAGCTGGGGGGTTCATTGCCAAGTGGCCGATGTTTCTCACTCATGGCTGAGCCAGAGGGAGGGGCGTGCAGACTGCATACCCCAAAAGAGCTCCCTCCTCCCTGTTGGTTTCTCTTTCGAGGGTGTAGGCTTCCTTCCTGCCCCGCTCCCACTCAGGAATGAGCGGTCCCCATACACATATGTGGCAGTGACATGGTGGGGCCCCCCACGCTCTGTCCCACATCCCCCACAGNAGTGCCGCGGGCAGCACCCATCACACTTGGCTTTCTACAGTCACCGCCACCCCCTGCTGCGGGCCCCGTCTGCTGGAAGCGAGATCCTTGAGTGGGAAGATCTGTGGTCTCGGAGCC
>NW_023250375.1:0-2011 GCF_002007445.2 Ailuropoda melanoleuca
TGATAAAAACCCTTAAAAGATGGATGAAGAGGAAAGGAGAAATAAAACACCAACTGTATCAGGAATCTCGTGTGTAACGATGGATGCAAATAACAGGACGAACACAAATGTTGTTGAAATACTACGATGACCAACCCACAAGTAACCGAGAAAAGTAAAATAACGAGACAGCACTTCTAACGCATCGGACCGAATAAATTTCAAGAGTCTGATGTTCTCCTACCCTACAACCCAGCAATCGCACTACTAGGTATTTACCCCAAAGGTACACATGGAGTGATCCGAAGGGGCACCTGCACCCCGATGTTCACAGCAGCAACGTCCACAACAGCCAAACTGTGGGAAGAGCCCAGCTGTCCATGCACAGCTGAATGGATAAAGATGTGGTTCATACATACAATGGAATATATAACAACGGAATATATACACAGTGAGATATTACCATCAAAAAGAATAAAATCTTACAATTTGCAACAAAGTGGATGGAACTAGAGGGTATTATGCTAAGTGAAATAAGTCAATGAGCGAAAGACAAATACCACACGATTTCACTCACATGAGGACTTTAAGAAACAAAACAGATGAACATAGGGGAAAGGAAGAGTAAAATACAATAAAACAGAGAGGGAGACAAACCATAAGAGATTCTTAACTCTAGGAAACAAACTGAGGGCTGCTGAAAGGGAGGGGGGTGGGGAGATGGGGTCACTGGGTGATGGACATTAAGGCGGCACATGACGTAACGAGCACTGGGTGTTGTATGCAACTGATGAATCACTAAGTTCACCCCTGAAACTAACAGTACAGTACAGTATATGTTGACTAAACTCAACATACTTAGAAAAAACAGAATGTGATGCTCTCAAGTGTTAGCGAGTACTGTGTGGGCTACTGGCAGTCCCATAAACTGGACAGCAATGGATCATTATCTAGTAAAACTGAAAATATGCCATCCCTTCCATGCTGCAGTGCCATTACTAGGTATCCGCCCCGGAGCACACAGAGGAACACTCACTGCGGCACTGTCTGAAGTAGAGAAAAACGGGAAACATACGTGTCCAACAAAAGGGAAATAAACGAAATGCAGCGCACACCTACCATACAGCAGTAAGACTGTGACAGACCTGCACGCAGATGTGATGTCCACGCAAGCAGCACACTCCATGTGATGTCCATGCAAGCAGCACACTCCATGTGATCTCCACGCAAGGGGCACACAGATGTGATGCCCACGCAAGGGGCACACTATATGTGATGCCCACGCAAGGGGCACACTCCATGTGATGTCCATGCAAGCGGCACACAGATGTGATGTCCACGCAAGCGGCACACTCCATGTGATGTCCACGCAAGGAGCACACAGATGTGATGCCCACGCAAGCGGCACACTCCATGTGATGTCCACGCAAGGGGCACACAGATGTGATGTCCACGCAAGCAGCACACAGATGTGATGTCCACGCAAGCAGCACACTCCATGTGATGTCCACGCAAGGGGCACACTACAGAAGCACCCTAAAGGACTGAACTAGCTCCCCCCAAGTAACATTTGGAAAAGACAAGATGCAGATGACACAGAACACGATGCCACTTAGACAAATTCTAAAAAGCACACACAAACAGTACCCTACACTGTTCAAAGACGCTTGTAGTAGGTATGAAAGCATAAAAAGTGGTGCAGAAGGACAAAGATCAATTCATAATTCACAGTAGTATTTGCTGCGGAAACGCAGGCACAAGACGGGGCTATGGTTAGGGAGCAAACTCTACCTATGGTTTCCCTCAGAATGTGTACAACCACGTATACATACACGTCCTGAAGCAAATACGACAAGACGTCAGCAGGCTGTCACTTCTCTGTGCTATGCACTTGATGTTTACAAGATCGTTCTGGAAATGTCCCAATCTTTTTAAAATTTCTCAAAAGAAGAATGGGGCAACCACAGAATTTAAAAGTTTTATGATTAATTTTAAGAAACAGATTAATGAAGTGACCCAACTATGAATCAAA
>NW_023250376.1:0-175 GCF_002007445.2 Ailuropoda melanoleuca
AAGGCAGGCTGAAAAATCAAGAAGCCCACAACCCGGAGCGCCTAGGTGGCACAGTCATTAAGCACCTGTCTCCGGTTTAGGGCATGATCACAGCGTTCCGGAAAGGAGTCCCTCATCGGGCTTCTCCGCTGGGAGCCTGCTTCTACCTCTCCCACTCCCCTGCTTGGGTTCCCTT
>NW_023250376.1:326-832 GCF_002007445.2 Ailuropoda melanoleuca
TCTCTCTTCATCAGAATGACGAGAAGGAGAAGTCCCCCCCAGCAAAGAAAAGATAATGAGTCTGTGGCCTCTGCCAGAGAAATAATAGATATGGATATAACCAAATTATCAGAAATGGAATTCAGAGCAACAATGGTCAAGATGATGAGTAGACTTGGAAAAAAGTATTAACGAGGGGCACCTGGGTGGCACAGCGGTTAAGCGTCTGCCTTCGGCTCAGGGCATGATCCCGGCATTGTGGGATCAAGCCCCACGTCGGGCTCCTCCGCTGTGAGCCTGCTTCTTCCTCTCCCACTCCCCCTGCTTGTGTTCCCTCTCTCGCTGGCTGTCTCTATCTCTGTCGAATAAATAAATAAAATCTTTAAAAAAAAGTATTAATGAAAATGTTACTGAGAATATAGAATCCCTAAGGGCGGAAATGATAGCGAATCTGAGAGAAATTAAAAATTCTATGAGCCAAATGCAGTAAAAACTAGAGGCTCTGACGGCCAGGGTCACCGAGGCAG
>NW_023250377.1:0-171 GCF_002007445.2 Ailuropoda melanoleuca
AGTGGCTGTACCAACTTGCATTCCCACCAACAGTGTAAGAGGGATCCCCATTCTCCACATCCTCTCCAACAATTTGTTTCCTGCCTTGTCCATTTTTGCCATTCTAACTGGTGTAAGGTGGTATCTCAGTGTGGTTTTGATTTGAATTTCCCTGATGGCTAATGATTTTGA
>NW_023250377.1:370-623 GCF_002007445.2 Ailuropoda melanoleuca
CCATGGGCTGCCTGTTAGTTTTTTTGACTGTTTCCTTGGCTGTGCAGAAGATTTTTATCTTGATGAAATCCCACAAGTTCAATTTTTCTTTTGTTTTTCTTTCCTTTGGAGATGTGTCATGAAAAAACTTTCTGTGGCCGATGTCAAAGAGGAAGAGGTTGCCGCCTATGTTCTCTATGATATTGATGGATTCCTGTCTCACATTGAGGTCTTTCATCCATTTGGAGTTCATCTTTGTGTATGGTGTGAGAGA
>NW_023250378.1:0-178 GCF_002007445.2 Ailuropoda melanoleuca
TACCAATAAGAAGGGCGCTGAGTCCTCGAAAATCCTGAACATTTTCGTTCATGCTCCCTTACTCACGAGAGGTGATGATCGTTAATATTTCCCTGCACTGTGTGGGGTCTCAGAGACCACAATGGGGCACTCTCGTCAGGCTTCCGCGACCACTTTCCCTCATGTTTCCCTTTTCACG
>NW_023250378.1:371-800 GCF_002007445.2 Ailuropoda melanoleuca
CCAAAGCACCTTGATTCCTGTTCCACCTTCCATAAGCCGTCGTGACTTCAAGGGCTTTCCCCTCACACTTTGTTTCTTGGCTCTAAGGGCTGGATCCTCCCCAGGCCCCTACACCCAATGTGGAATCGGGGTCCCCAGGGAAAAGGCTGCTGTTCGCTGGAGGTGTTTTCCTGGACGCTCTGCTTTATTACCAATGAGAAGGGCGCTGAGTCCTCGAAAATCCTGAAGGTTTTCGTTCATGTTGCCTTACTCACGAGAGATGATGTTCGTTGATATTTCCCTGCACTGTGTGGGGACTCAGAGATCACTATGGGGCACTCTCGTCTGGCTTCCGCGACCACTTTCCCTCATGTTTCCCTTCTCGAAGGGTGATGATAGTGCTAAGACGGTCCCTGTACGGTGTTGTTTCTGACGGACGTGTTTTGGGCC
>NW_023250379.1:0-211 GCF_002007445.2 Ailuropoda melanoleuca
CCGTCAGTTACAACACCGTAAAGGGACCGTCTTAGCACTATCATCACCCTTCGTGAATAGGGAAACATGAGTGAAAGTGGTCGTGGAAGCCTGATGAGAGTGCCCCATAGTGGTCTCTGAGACCCCACACAGGCCAGGGAAATATCAACGATCATCATCTCTCGTGAGTAAGGGAGCATGAATGAAAACCTTCCGGATTTTCGAGGACTCA
>NW_023250379.1:418-645 GCF_002007445.2 Ailuropoda melanoleuca
GCTTTGGTACCGTGAGTGAAACACGACGAACACAGCACTCAGAAACACAATTTGGCCAAAACACGCTTCCAACGAAATGTTTGCTCCCTGGGGAAATATGTCAAAACATCTGGCGGCAATGGAACGGAAAGGCCCAATACACGTCCGTCAAAAAAAAACACTGTACAGGGACCATCTTAGCACTATCATCACCCTTCGTGAATAGGGAAACATGAGCGAAAGTGGTC
>NW_023250380.1:0-9387 GCF_002007445.2 Ailuropoda melanoleuca
CATGATGGATAATCCTTTTAATATACTGTTGGATTCTATTAGCCAGGATCTTGTTGAGGATTTTGGCATCCTTATTCATTAGGGAATTCGGTCTGTAATTCTCTTTTTTGAGGGGGTCTTTGCCTGGTATGGGGATCAAGGTAATAATAGCCTCACAGAATGAGTTTGGTAGCTTTTCCTTCTGTTTCTATTTTTTGAAATATCTTTAGGAGAATAGGTATTATTTCTTCTTTGAATGTTTGGTAGAATTCCCCAGGAAAACTGTCTGGGCCTGGAGTTTTGTTATTTGGAAGGTTGTTTATCAATGGCTTCCCATAGTTTTGCAAACAACCTTGATCCAACTGCCCCTGTCAGACGCTACCCCCCGAGGCTCTGCCTCCAGGAAAGGATGGTGTGCAGAGCTCCTTCCTCTCCTTGACTGAAGCCCAGTGCTGGTACTGTCTCCCAACAGAACACAGAGATCCCTTCCAGCTCGGCAGCCGAGCACCATGGGGGCTAATTGAATGTCTTCAGCCGACATGTATCAGGAAATCTACAGTTGTCCTACTTCTGTGAGCAGCTTCTGATCCTGAACGTGTGTGGGGGAGAGCAGTATTTTCCCCCAGAATATACACCCCTCCCTGACTATTTGCTACACTCGGTGTAATAATAAAAATGTAAAAAGAGATAACCTTTAAACGTCTGACAAAGTGGAAAAACATATTTGCTGATGATTTAGACTTCCATAAAAGCAGAACCATCAAGAGGTGCTTGTCATTCTGGCCCAGAAACACAGGTGCAGGGCAGTGTGGGAGCCCGTGGAACCCACCGCACTCTGTGTGAGAGTTTCTAGGGACCTCTTGGCATGTGGACGATGGGAGTGGGTGGCACCACAAGAAATCGAGGCACCCAGGCTGGGAGTGGGGCTCTTAACCCGATCTGTGCTGACACTGCCAGCAGGGCCTTTTATGGCCCCCGCCCACCCAGCCTTTACTGTACTGCCTCTCATGGAGTTATGACAGAAATTTGCAGAAGTTCATAATTAGGCTGTAGAAATTCACTCCAGGCTGAAATTGGCCCTATAAATGCTCAGTGACTGAAAAATAATTCTGTTTTGTTTTCCTCAACTGAAAAAAGGGGTACAAAAGTGGTTCAAAAATTAAGTTAAAAATGACAACTCTCCCGGTTGTTTGGGCTGTTCAAACACACCGCTACAATACTGTCATCCTTGGTCCACTCTAGGATGAGGGGAGAGCTGGGGACCCCGTTGCCAATGCGGACGAACATCAGCACCCGGAGCTCGCATAGCATGAACTTCTGGAGACCGGCCAGCAGCGCCGACTACGTGTGGTTCCCTCGCACAATAGGACTGTGGGGCTTGGAGGTCCAGGTTGTTGGCCTGGAACAGAATCTGGAGCATCCGCGCACAAGCATGCATGGTCATGGGGATGCAGGGTGCCAGGAGGGAACCTCTCAACCACAAGGCAAGGACCAGCAACTGTGGCTTCTCCCCCACAGCAGCAGTGTTTAAGGCTTATGGATCTAGTTTCCATATGCTGATATTTAGTGTGGAAGATGTGCTCCAGAGCAGAAGAGGAGCTGAGCTAGGACCCAGCCCATGGCAGGGGGAGCTGCCCCTGAGCTGTGATTTACAAGATTTGAGGCACACAACAGCAGGCACACCAACCACATCCACTAGAATGAGGACTTGGTCATAAACGCCGACACTGTACTTCCTACAGAAGGAGCCAGCACCCCCTCGGTTTCCCAGATTCTTGGGAAATTGGGCTCCTGCCTCAAGAGAGTTGCTGTAATTCCCTGCACCCTGGGCCACAGTCCCCCTGGGCTCTGTGCTGCTGCCCATGCACAGACCCAGCACCCTGGGAAAGCCCTCCGTGGCCCTGCCTGCTCCTGCTGGTTTGCTAAGTCCTCACTCACAGCTCATCCTTCCTGAACTGGTCCCTTAGTCCAGGACCCAGAAGGCCATAAGAGATGGCAGTCCTCAGGAGGAGCTTGAAAACAGCAGGGCAAACTCTCTTCTCCAGGACCCAGGTATGTGCTGTGGAGCTGTGTTCACTACACCTGCCCAGTGAGATCCCCACATCCAACAGGGCCTGAGGGATCAATTGAATGCCCATGAGAACAGGTGGGGAAAACCAGAGACTGGGGATCAAAACCAAGGAAAGCCCAGAGTTCCAACGCTGGAAGGCTGTACAGGCAGTAACAGACAGGTGTGGCCCTATGGGTCACATCCAGGAAAATCCGTCCCACTGCTCGGGGGAAGTGATGTAAACAAAAGCACAGGTGGATAAGTGCAGGTAAGACTAAACCCAGCAGGGGCCCCCCAAGAGGCAGAAAGGTGCTCGCTCCTCCTGCTGTCGCCATTGCCCTGGATGGCCCAGAATGCTGGCGTGCACACCAGCATGCAGGTAGCTAAGAACACCCACTCAGCACACGCAAGGAGCACACCAGAGCTCACAAAATCAAACCCCCTTCCCTCTCAGACCAGCATCAGAGCTAGCCACCATGATGACTCCCGTTGTACAAGCCAGGAAGCAGAGGCTCGAGCTTAAGGAGCCGGCTCCTATCCATGTCTTTTTTTGGGCCTAGGTTAGGAGGTTGTAGTCGTGCCTCATCCCCAGATGGCAAAGAAGTTTAGAGGAGAAAACAGATGTGAACATCACAACACAGGATGGTGCTGCAGGTTTGGAAGATGCCCTGCGCTCCTTAGTCTAAGGGAGTGACACACAGGAGCACCTGCACAGTCTAAGCACAGGATGGTCACCTCTGACACATACCTTGTAGCCCAGTATGAGCCCGTTCTGGTCCTGTTCAGGCACCAAAGCCCACGTCAGTAAAATCTGGGTGGAGCTGATGGCCTCAGAGGACATGTTTTCAGGAACGTCTGAAGGAACTGCAAAGGATGAGTAAAACAGATTGGTGCCCAAAGTCCAAAGGCTTCAATAAATAAAGGTCTAATTTTTACCTAATCAAGTTGTCCTTGAAAGAGCAACCAATTCTGAGCATTTTGGAGTGATCAGATTAAGCCTGCAGAGGTATAACAGAAATGTAAATCTCTAATATTAGCAACAAATCCCACAAATCCTGGGTATTTAGGACCTCAATTTTATCTGAATCTAACCAGCAAGAAAATGTGCTTGGTCTATTTTTATATTAACTTGTGGGAGCTGCAAACTATGACCTCAAATGGGAAACCCTCACTCTCAGCCACCTGGGCATCCATGATGCCCCACCTGCGCCATCCCCACTGCTCTGTAGTTACCCAGAGAGCAGTGGGCATACTGGTTCTTTATTAGCCCACAACACTGTCTAAAACAGGTCTTTTTAAGAAAATGGCACTATTATGCACAAACAAGCACTAAGCGGGTTTTTCCCCTTCCCATTTTTTGGAATGGAAACCGTTTTATCTGTACCCCCAGCATCTTCATTACAGGAAACCTGCTCGAAGCAGCCTTTAGAGAAGACTAGATGTTACCATGGCTATTAGAGCACAGAGAATGGCTGCAGATGGCAGGGGTTTACAGAGGGACCAAGAAGGCAAACAGGAGCGGCAAACGAAAACATAAAACATTTGCATTCTCCCCTTCTTTGTGCACCATAAAAATGCGGGTGGAGAGGTTTTGCTCTCTCTACAGTCAAAGACTACTAATTAAACAAAGCAGAGCCAGAAATACTTATAAAAGCTGCTTTCTAAAACTTTAACCCACATCTGCGCATCGGTTCAGTACAGGGCCTGGCAACGCGTGCTCCTCCAAGGATTAGGGTCTTTCCTTCTGTAATTCACTGAAAATAAGGCCAAGTGATACAACCTTCCTGGTGTGCTTTCAAAGCAGACTTGAAAGAAAAGTTTTCTGCAAAGATGATGTGATTAAGAAGTGGATCAAAAAAGAAAATACTGGTGTCCCGCCACGAAGTGTTTGGTAGGAGCCAAATCCTCAACCCTGGAAAGCCGCTCAGCTGTTGCCTGCCCTGATCAACCTTCATGGCTCCTGGAGATGGGGCACAGATGCCGCCTCCTTCCTGGGCCTCCACTGCCCCCCCCAGCCAGGGCGGTCCCTCCTCCCTATGTTCTGCTGGCACCCCAGGCTTACTCTGAAATAGCCCCCTGCTTTCAGTGTGATGAGTCCTTGGACGGCCGACTCCTCACCAGACATGGTGCTCCAGCCTCTTGCTCATCTCTGATGTCTGGCCTGTGGCCAGGCAAAGGGCAAAAGCCTGGACAAGGGAACCTGGAGTCTCATGGCATAGAAAGCCTGAGTTCAGCTTGCATCCATCCAAAGAGAATTAGGTGAGGGACGTTCCAGAGATTTCACCTATCCCAGTGACAGTCTCAAGGGCCATGTTGCTCTGAGTTTAGGCAAGTTGGAGCCCGCCTCAACCACGGAACCCACTGAGATATTCTCGGAGAAGTAGCTGGTGAGCTGAAGAGAGGCTTCTGGGAGGGAACTCGACATGGGCAGACAGTACACATGGAGGCCAGGGACACAGTCTCTGTGGCCTGGAGGGCTGGCAGATACTAGAGGGGATTTCATTTGTAAAGTACCTCATGCCTAGAGAAAGCAGAGGTGCACACATCTTAAATAAGTAAATATGACAAAGTGTTCTAATTCTCTAGCAACCCCTCAGAGCAGGCAGTAACATCCGTGTGTCACAGTCAAAGCACCTGAGCTGGGTGGCTTGCCTGTGGCCATCCAGCTGGGACGTGGCAGAGCTGGGGTTCAAGGTCCCATCTCTCTGACCCCAACCCTTGTGCCATTTGTCCTCATGTCACTGACCATTTCATCTGGGCACCAGGTAGCCTCAGGGAACTTGTCTGTGGCCTTTTCTGGAGGACGAGTCAGATGGTGATCCATGGAAGGTGGTGAATGCCCGGGGGTGGCAGGGGAGAGGGGCAGGATGGGGTTTCCTGAAAGATCCCATGGCCAGAGTCCTGGCAGTAAAAGTAAGAAGAGGGACCACAAACCTGCTTTTCCCCTGGAAGAGTGTCTGAGTTCTGCTGGGTCCCCACTTTCTGAACCTCCTATTTTCCTGGAGAAATGTGATTTTCCCCTGGTCTCTGTTCAGTCCAGTGGGGCCTCATGACCACAATTTATTCAGCCCCGGGTTTCACCACAATTTTAGACTCAAAAGCCCCAGCAAGATCCTGAATCAACCCCCATGGAAGGGAGTTTATGTGCTTGGAGACCAGGCAGAGCATCTCCTAAAGCACAATACAATGATGGAAGGCACTCATGGGTCCCAAGGCAAGGGCAATGGCTGAAAATGCATTCTTCCTTCTTTCCAGTCATTAAACTCAGGGATTCCAGAACACTGAAAGGTGTCGTAAAGTTCATTCTGATGGAAGCAATAAATATAGTTAGGAACTTGTGCTTGCTGGTAAACAAGAATTTAGAGAGCATCTCGGGGACTTTAATATTTAAAAAAAAAAAACTGTCAGAATCTGCTGCCCATCTGCAGTCCCACAGCCCAGCAACTTGTGTGTGGACACCGGGCCCCCAGGATGGGCAGTGCTGACGTGACATCCAGGGAGGGCAGCATAGGGGCGCTGGCCATGGCTGTCAGGTGCCTCCACGCACATGGCATCTCCCCCATTACTTCTGGTCTCCACCCAGGTCCCTGTATTCCGTGCAGCCCCTCTGGGCTGTGGGTTCCCCCAGACCTCACTTCTCCTGCCTGCTGCCCTGCTCCCTCTGGACCTCAGACTCTCCCTCCTCACACCCCTTGCCCCATGTCCAGGCTTCCCCCACCTCAGTGCACCAGACCAACCAGTTCTTTTCATTTTGTTAATTCAGAATTTTGGATCTAATCGAACAATTAAAAATCAAACCTTCTGGGCAATGAGTATCAATAGCTTCAAGTATCCCCAGTGTTCCCGATGTTCCTGTGGTGCTGTGAGCACGTCGCCTACGTTAGTTCATTCAGTCCTCACAGCAGAACTTCCAAGTCACTATCCCCATTTGCAACTGAGAACGCTCAAGCGCAGAGAGGTTCGTGAACTTGCTAGAAACTAGCAAGGGTTTCTAGGGTTGGCCCGGGCTCCACACTTTACCACAGAGCCTCCGTCCACACACAGCCTTCTTTCTTTTTTTTTTTTAAAGATTTTTTTTTATTTGACAGAGATAGAGACAGCCAGTGAGAGAGGGAACACAAGCAGGGGGAGTGGGAGAGGAAGGCAGGCTCATAGCAGAGGAGCCTGATGTGGGGCTCGATCCCAGAATGCCAGGATCACGCCCTGAGCCGAAGGCAGACGCTTAACCGCTGTGCCACCCAGGCGCCCCACACACAGCCTTCTTTCTGAAGTGCTGATGTGTGTGTGCACACCTGACCGCCCCCCACTGACCTCAGTGGGTCACACCTGATACGTGGCTGAATGGTTAGATCCAAAGAGTCTTCCCTGAACGTACAGGAGGACAGGGCTTTATGTTCCAAGCTTGTCTACCAATTTTATTTTTTAAAATCTGATCTTGATCAAAATTTACAAAATACAGCATGTTGTTCATCATGGTAACCTGGATCCCAAACCCAGTGCTTCAAGCACCCTCCAGGGCAGCATTGCTGGGGTCTGTTACATCACCTTGATATGTGGGTGGGCTAGTGTTGTGGACGTGGACAAGACCAAAAGACACAAGCAAAGCCCCCGTGGCAGAAAGCACAGCCCAGATGCATCATGGGGAATGGCATGGGAGGCTTGCCACACACAGATGGACAAAGCAGGGGGCATGTGGTAGGTAGAGAGGCGCTTCAATTCCTGCACTGCCCCTCAGGGGGCATGCTCCTTGGGGGTGCATGGCAGCTTGGGAACGTTCCACCTGCTCCAGCCTCCCAGGGGAGGTGGAGGGTCTGCCCCAGCCGGTGCTGGGCACCTTCAGCGGGCAGGTGTCCTACCTGCTCTGAAGGCAGAGTAATTGAGACTAATGACCGCAAGAGCTTCAGAAACAATCTTCTGTTGATCTGAAGTAAATTCTCCACAAGAGAGCAGTACGTCCAATCACAAGCTGTCTGCCTGCCTCCTGGCCCTCATAAATCGGAGTTTATGCAGGGAGAGTGTAAGACACCGGAATTCACAATAAGCACAATGAGCAATATGCTCGGTGGGCCAGCCGCCCCTGCTCGGGGCTGCCTCTTTCTGATGCCGAACTGACAGAGAGGCCCGGGGCTGCTCACTGTGCATCATGGCTGCTAAGTTACGGCTCCCCCAGGTGTCTGGACCACCTGGTGCCCCACGTGGAGGACCACACTGGACCGCTGTCGTCCACCCCACAGCCATTCCAAGGGCAGCTGCATTAAGAAGGAGGCTCTGGAAGGACGGTCCGTGGTTTTCTGAGGCTGGGTTTGCCCACAGACCCAGCTTTTCTTGTGCTCCTCAGCGAGATACTCGGCCTCCAGTCTGGGATAGACTCTGTGTTGCTGCCGGCATGCCCCACCCAGAGCCCATCCATGGTGGGTGCTGGCCTGTCTGTGGGGGCAGAAAGAAGGCTGCACCGAGGGCAGGGGTCACCGGGGAGTTGGCTGGAAGGATGAGTAGTGAGGCCCAGGAGACAACAGCCACTGAGTTCAGCTCCCATAGGCCCTCTTCCTCCGCAGCCTTCCCAGAGCTCATGCTGGGCACACTTCACAGCATGAATGGAAAAGGAGACAGCATGGGCCAGACAGAGCAAGATGGGCATGGGGACCGTGCTGTGCTGGGAGGGACTGCAGAGCATCACCCACAGCTCCGAAGTCACGGTGGTGTTGCCAGCCCAGGACCCCAGTGGGCAGCCGTGAAAAGGCCAAGCTCCACAGAGACTGCTGCTTTAATGACATGGATTTGTTGAAATAAAATACAAAAATGAGTTCATTAAACCCTATTAGCTGGTGAGAACAGAGGCTCATAAATGGAATATTGGCAACCACCACTCATCTGGAATATGGTGGCTCTGCTTGGTGATGACGTGTGCCCGTGGCTTCCCCAAAGATTTACACCAGGAATGAGGTGTGTGTTGTGTTCACCAAGGACCACACGTGTATCTGGAGGAAGGAAGTCTCCGTGTGCGTTCGTCTACCCAGGCCTAGCCAGGGTTCTGAAGCTTGGCCCTCGTGAAGTCCGCGGGCCAAGCAGGCAGCCGTGGACACACTGCCTCCAAAATCGATGGTGAGTGCAGCTCTCATTCCAGCCACAGGCCTGACCGGTCCCAGAAGGTGTCTGCTGAGAGTCTTTGCTTCCAAGGGCAGCCTCCCTCTATGCACTTTTGGTGTTTCAGCTTTTTTGTTTTCCCTAGCACTGCCTGGCTTGCTTTTTCCTCCCTCTGTATGGCTTAAAGTTAAACTGAACGGGCTCCCTTCTCTGCCCACCCAGCACCGTGTTCAGTTCTTCTGCTCTGGGAGACAGGAGGCCTCTCACAGGTGATCCTGTGCCGAGAGACTGGAGAATGACCTACCTGGTTCCTGCACTGCAGTTTCAGTAGTGACTTCTCCCCTTTCCTGGAGCTACATTGTTACTGACAGTGAGTATCTCAAAGCATTAGCTCTGAAGGCAGAACCAGACCCATACATGCACTCTGGTTAGAAGTGAAGGGCACAGGAGGCTTCAGAGCAGAGGTGCCCTCTGCGGTCTGTAGGGGTGGTCTGCAGGGGACTCTGGCCCAGCACAGGCGAATATGTGTGGTTTTGAGACAAGAAGCAGGGGGGGTTGGCACCAGGAAGTTCCCTAATGGGAGAGAAGAGAGTTTAGGGGAGGAATGCAGTCCCCAGTCTATGCCCTTGGGCACCCAGGACACGACCTGGAGCCCCAGACACAGCACCGTGACACAATGATGCTGGGCACCCCCCACCTGTGTCCCTGGGGGACAATGGGGAGCTTAAGCTTGAGCTGTTCTGAAGTTCAGGGTCAGGGGGTGCTATACGCCTGTCTGTGGACACAGCCTGTCTGTGGACACATCCTGTCTTTGCGAAGCTGAGTTTCTGGTGGTTTCTGTGATATGGGAGCAGGTACAGCATGAAGACCAATGAGGGAAATTATGGAAATTAAGGTGGTGGGGTTCACTCCAATCCCACATTCAAGAAGGTGGGCAGAGGAGGTTAAGATGGCGGAGGAGTAGGGGACACCTTTTTCAGCCAGTCCCCTGAGTTGAGCTGGATAGGTACCAGACCAGCAGGAATATCCACGGAATCAGCCTGAGACGCAGGAAGATACATCTGGATCTCTACAAATGAACATCTCCAGCGCTGAGTATCGAGGTACGAAGCGGGGAGCCGTGAAACCGCGCACAGATATCGGAAGCTAAACAGAAGGGGGAGGGAGCCGCCGTGTCAGGGCGCCGGGAAGCGGTAGCCACCTGCAAGGGGGAGTGGACAGACCGCGGACCCGCACGCTTGAGACAGCAGGCTGAGAAGGGAGCTCCGGGAGCG
>NW_023250380.1:9555-9775 GCF_002007445.2 Ailuropoda melanoleuca
GACTGAGTCCGTGAGCCGGGAGCGTGCACCACCAAGCATCTCACGGAGCTCCGGAGCTCCGGTGTGCTCACTGGATTGAGGCTGAGACCGGGAGCTCTGGGAGTGTCCGCGGGGCGACTGGCGGCTGGAGGGCCACCTGCACGGGGGAGAGGCGGACTCGCAGTCAGCACCCGTGAGACACCAGACTGAGACGGGGAGCTCCGGGAGCCCGCACGGGGCG
>NW_023250381.1:0-1390 GCF_002007445.2 Ailuropoda melanoleuca
TTGTAGATCTTGGATACCAGTCTTTTATCTGTATTGTCATTTGCAAATATATTCTCCCATTCCGTGGGCTGTATCTTAGTTTTATTGACTGTTTCCTTGGCTGTGCAGAAGCTTTTAATCTTGATGAAGTCCCATAAGTTCATTTTATCTTTTGTTTCTCTTGCCTTTGNTTTCTCTTGCCTTTGGAGATGTGTCGTGAAAAAGGTTGCTCTGGCCGATGTCATAGAAGTTGTTGCCTATGTTCTCCTCTAGAATTTTGATGGATTCCTGTCTCACATTGAGGTCTTTCATCCATTTGGAGTTTATTTTTGTGTATGGTGTGAGAGAGTGGTCAAGTTTCATTCTTTTGCATGTAGCTGTCCAATTTTCCCAGCACCATTTATTGAAGAGTCTGTTTTTTTTCCACTGGATGTTTTTTCCTGCTTTATCAAAGATTAGTTGCCCAAAGAGCCGAGGGTCCATTTCTGGGTTCGCTATTCTATTCCATTGGTCTATGTGTCTATTTTTGTGCCAGTACCATGCTGTCTTTGTGATCACAACTTTGTAGTACAGCTCGAAATCCGGAATTGTGATGCCGCCAGCTTTGTTTTTCCTTTTCAACAGTTCCTTAGAGATTTGGGGCCTTTTCTGGTTCCATACAAATATAAGGACTATTTGTTCCAGTTCTTTGAAAAATGTCCTTGGTATTTAGATTGGGATGGCATTGAAAGTGTAGATTGCTCTGGGTAGCATGGACTTTTTAACTATGTCAATTCTTCCGATCCATGAGCATGGAATATTTTTCCATCTTTTTATGTCTTCCTCAATGTCTTCCAAGAGTGATTTATAGTTTCTAGAAGATAGGTCCTTTACATCTCTGGCTAAGTTAATTCCAAGGTAACATATGGTTTTTGGTGCTATTGTAAATGGGATGGATTCCCTAATTTCTCTTTCTTCAGTCTCGTTACTCATGTATAGAAATGCAACTGATTTCTGAGCGTTGATTTTGTATCCCGTTACATTACTGAATTGCTCTATAACTTCTAATAGTTTGGGAGTGGATTCTTTTGGGTTTTCCATAAAGAGTATTATGTCATCTGCAAAGAGAGACATTTTGATTTCTTCTTTGCCAATTTGGATACCTTTGATCCCTTTTTGTTGTCTGATTGCTGTTGCAAGGACTTCTAGTACTATGTTGAATAATAGTGACGAGAGTGGGCATCCTTGTCGTGTTCCTGATCTTAAGGGAAAGGCTTCCAGCTTTTCCCCATTGAGAATAATATTTACTGTAGGCTTTTCATAGATGGCTTTTATGAGATTGAGAAATATACCCTCTATTCCTACACTCTGAAGGGTTTTAAGCAGGAAAGGATGCTGTATTTTGTCAAATGCTTTTTCTGCATCAATTGAG
>NW_023250381.1:1654-1749 GCF_002007445.2 Ailuropoda melanoleuca
TTCATAGAATGAGTTTGGTAGCTCTCCTTCTGTTTCTATTTTTTGAAATAGCTTTAGGAGAATAGATATTATTTCTTCTTTGAATGTTTGGTAGA
>NW_023250382.1:0-1985 GCF_002007445.2 Ailuropoda melanoleuca
GAAACATGAGAGACTATGGACTATGAGAAACAAACTGAAGACTTCAGAGGGGAGGGGGGTGGGGGAATGGATAGACTGGTGATGGGTGGTAAGGAGGGCACATGTTGCATGGTGCACTGGGTGTTATATGCAACTAATGAAGCATCGAGCTTTACATCGGAATCCGGGAATGTACCATATGGTGACTAACATAATATAATAAAAATCATTTAAAAAAATAAAAACAGAAGTAAAAANTAAAAATAAAAGTAAAAAAAAAAAAGAAGTGGACACAGGTGGAAATGTAAAATCTTCAAAACTATTTTGGAGATAAGAGATTTTAAGCTTAGAGCAACAGCTGAGAGTGGGTCTCTTGCACAGCTCCTCAACACGTCCTAAGAACACGGTAAATATGCTCTAGTGACAACAGGTCAGGGATAGTGTTGCTTCATCATTTCCTGCTTCCGTCTTTAGGGCTAGATTTCACCAACACCTCACGTAGTTAGCTAGTCAGTGTCAAGGTGCTATCCCATGCCCAGATGCCTACCAGAATTTCAGCCAGATTTCTGTGGCTGTCTCTGGATCACAATATTCCAAATGTATTCAAGGGAGCACTTGTACAATGTACACAACGTATCCATTTTCAAGGTCAGATGGGGCTGGGAAATGCTGCGCACCTTGGCTCCTTCTTAGACATTGATAACTCATCAGCATATTAAAGACTGGTATGTCCTACAGACATCCGTTTAATGTTGACTCAGCATAACACAAACGTATTTGACCATGGAGCTCTTCGGTCATTAACAGCTATTAACAATCATGGCGCTGGTAAGGAACAGACATAGAAAATGCTGCTCTATAAAAGCTAATTCTATTCTTATTCATCTCAGATATTCCTTTAAAAACATCTGCTTTTGCAGGCACCATGCCGAGGTGATCTGTGTTGGAAGGCACATCTGATCAGTAAATTCAGCTCCTAAGCTGTTTATGTGATTACATGATAAATCTGAAGCACATGCAAATTGTCCTGGAGTCTGTGCAGGATTAGACCTACTGGAGAGGAACTCAAGCTGTGGGTGCACAATTAAGTACTCTAATAAAATATGAAAACAGAATGGATAACACAATTCATCTATTATGCCATCACTTTTATGCAACTGACAAGCATGAAATAAATCTGGGGTTAAAAATGATAAATCCAGTACACTGATTTCTGATTTAAGAGACTGAAACTCTGAGGGGTTTGGGCTAGCAAAGCAGTGGGGTTAAGGGGGTCAAATCCTCTCCTTTGGTCAAATTCTCACCTTTGCATGTTCAGAAACTTAACTTCGTGAATTTCTCCAGGTGTAATTCAATTCTAAGGAACTGATCCCAGTACATAACTCCTGGAGTCATAAATCTGAGTATAAATTTAGTTATTCATAATCAGGTGCAGGACTCTATGCATCACTTCATTAAAATCCCTGTGCTCACTTTCATTCTGACTCCCTGGACCTTCATGAAGACAGCTGCCTCTGGCTCCCTGAGAGTGAATTTCTTTTCCATAAAAGTTTGATGCCTGAGAAGTTCTGTGGTAGCCCCCTGTGCCCTCCTAACTTGAGAATCTTAGCCATGTGGACAAACCATCAATGAATCCAATCCATCAGTGAATCACTGCCTGTCCCATGAGACTCATCCGTCCTCTCATAGATGGAGCCCCTCTCAACCCTCTGGTGGGTTGACACAGACCCACCTATACATGTCTGACTTCACAGCACAGAGGCAGCTTAAGTTCTCACACAAGGACCCTGCATAAACTATTACAGAGATTTATATCCGTGAATACTCAGCTAGTGATGACCATTAATTAGGGCACTGATGGCATTGGGAAAAGCACTTGGAGGTTACAGTGCAGTAGCTATCGTATACTATTTCTTCCCCAGAAGCAGTTAATTGTACAGATATTCACATGGGGGATTGTCAATTTCCTAGATACATGCATAATAGCACGTGTGACATAGCTTTGA
>NW_023250383.1:0-2447 GCF_002007445.2 Ailuropoda melanoleuca
GGGGGGGGTGGGTAGGGGTGCTGTGTTGATCTTCCGAAGGCTGCAGCTCCTGGTTCTGGGACTCTGGGCACCGTCCCTTCCCTGTCCCCCAGCGCCAATGCTGGAGGCCCCGCTGTTACTGCTCACTTGAATCCAGCCTCATCCTGACCACCAGTTTCTTGGGCAAGTCCTCTATGTCACCTGCTCTCTTGTGCCCCCTGGATCCTACAGCACCTCGACTGATACACGTTTGAGACCAAAGTCTGAAGTGAAGACGGGGGAGTCAGAAACAAGCCACAGCGGTGTGGTTTAAAAGTCCACAGTTATGATTTGCACGAAACACTAGGTATCCCCCACTGCGGGCTGACTTGTGTCCCCTCCCAAGTTCCCCTGTGTGATTGCAGTTGGAGACGGGGTTTGAGGAAGTAATTGGATTCAATGAGGTCGTGGGATGGATCCTAATCTGATAGGGTAGGTGCCTTCTAAGAAGAGGAAGAGAGAGAATGTGTGTGCACAGAGTTTGAGGAGAGGCTGTGTGGGGCAGTGACAGGTGGCCGTCTGATGCCAGGCAGGGGGCTCTCATCAGAATGCGGCTGTGTGGGCTTCCTGATATCAGACCTCCATCCCCAGAAGTGTGAGAAACAGAGGTCTGATGTTTAAGCCCCAGACCGTGGTCCTTCATTATGGCAGCCCGAGCTAAAACACCCCCAGTTCCATACAGGTCCCCAAGGTGGGCCACGAATTTGACTCCAAGGTTCTAGAGTAAATGATATGCAAGATTTGTTACCGATTTTCTATTATAGTTACCTTGCAATGTAATTTTTAAGTGGCTCTCTGTGTCCCCAGTTTTAAATGATCTTCAGTGGAGAGAGAGAGTGTGTGTGAGTGTGCGTGTGCACATTAATGCTTCTTGGAACATCCTCTTAACCCATGGCTTTCATTTATACACATAGCACCTGTTACATACATGTCATCTGTCATAGACACATCACCTGTTGCATACATATCACCTGTTACGTACACAGCTCCTGGTTAAACGGTTAAGACTGAGCATAGATGGGCCAGAGTTGGCTTCAGCCAGATCCCTAATTAGAAAGTGGCAGAGTAGAAATAAATCTGATCAAGGAAGGGACGTGCCTACATGTATGCAGCCTGGACCACGTTCAGTACATGTGGAAAGAAGCAAACAGGAAAGGTCTTTGGAAGCAGCAAGGGGCTGTGGAGGGCGGGGGCCTTCCCTCTCGCTGTTGCGCTTCTCCCCGGACGTGCTGGTGGGGGGGTTGCTGAACACACTTACAAGGGCAGTCCAACCACCCCAGATGAGTGTTGGTGGGCAGGAGGGCCAAGGGAGATCCAGTCTTCATTGGGAAATGACAACGGGAAGGGCAGGGACGGCGCCTACTGAACGAAGTCCAGGTGTGCTGGGGACTCGGAGCGCCCAGGTGCGCAGAGAAACTGTGCTGGAAACTTCAACCACGCCAGCATCCCCTGGTCAAGGCCTGCAAGGAAGGCAGCAGGGATCCACCAAGGGGGCGAGGGTGCTGTAGAAGGAGCCACTGCGGGGACCGCAGAAACTGGAGCACCTCCTCACGGCCAACAGCGCCTCCGCTCAGGAGCGCCCCCAGTGCATCCGCGAGTGTCTGAGAGCCGGTTCACATCCGTGCCTGGAGACCAACCATCCATGATACTGATGTCACGTGTGTGCCTGTCTTGGTTTCCTGGGGCTGGAAACAAATGATTTATTGTCTCACCGCGCTGGAGGCCAGAAGTCTGAAATCCAGGTGTCTGCAGGGCCGTGCCCCCTCTGAGACTCTGGGTGGAGTCTTTCCTTCCTTATCTCTTCCCAGTGGTGGCTGTCCACCCGTGGCCTTCCTTAGCTTCTGGAAGCATTGCTCCAACCTCAGCTTCTGTTGTCACATGATGCTCTCCTCGTCTTAGTAGGACACCAGCCACGTGGGACCAGGGCCACCCTATAGCATGACCTCATCCTAACTAATCACATCCCCAACGACCCTGTATCCAAATAAGGTCACATTCTCAGGGGCTGGAGTTAGGACTGCAACCTGTCATGTTTGGGGGACAGTCCAAACCTCAATGATGCCCAGATAAAATGCTTTTGTTGGCGCAATGAGCCCTCGAGCTCCCTCTCCGGCGCATCTTTCTCGAAGGATTCGCAGTTCATGCCATAGCTTCAGCTTATGTTTCCCTACAACGATTTTAGAAATGTCAAGGCCGCGGTCCCACGATACGGTGCGTTTGTTTTTATCCTTAGGAACGACTCCATGCTGCTCTCAGATGTTGGCAAGTTCATATTTAAGAGGACAGGAAGCGGATCTGACACCCGCACTTCCTCGTGGGCTGTCCTTCCCTGGAGGAGGCTGGTGCCAGAACAGCACGTTTGCTACAGATAAAGGACTGGTATCCAAGATCTACAAAGAACTTCTCAAACTCAATACACGAGAAACAAA
>NW_023250384.1:0-208 GCF_002007445.2 Ailuropoda melanoleuca
ACACACAAAGGTAAATATGTGACGTGATGATGTGTTAAGTAACTGAATGGTTGTAATCCTACAATGTACACATATATCAAATCATATGTTGTACACTAATATCTTACAATTTTATTTGTTAATTAAGCCTCAAAAAAGCTGGAAAAATTAGGGGCGCCTGGGTGGCACAGCAGTTAAGCATCTGCCTTTGGCTCAGGGCGTGATCCCG
>NW_023250384.1:310-1473 GCF_002007445.2 Ailuropoda melanoleuca
TGGCTGTCCCTATCTCTGTCATAAATAAAATCTTAAAAAAAAAAAGCTGGAAAAATTAAAGCACACTGTTGGTAAGAATTTCCCCTGGAGGAGGGAAAATGAAAGACTGAACACACCAAGTGCTGGCAAAAATGTGGAGCAACTGTAACACTGGAGGGAATGTAAAAATGATTTTGTAATTCTGTAACTAGGTAAACATACCATATGGGCCAGCCATTCCAATCTTTGATACTTATGTTAGAGAAATAAGGCATATGTCTGTGCAAAGACTTGTCAAGGATATTTATAGAAACCTTATATTTAATAACCAAAAACTAGAAACAACCCAAATGTCAACACATGTAATATATATGATTCTAAATTTTTTTCTGAATGAAAGTTGACAAAATAGTATACCCTATTTAAATCTACTTATTTAAAATTCTAGAAAATACAAACTAAAGCAAATCAAGCATTTCCTGAGATTTAGGGGGGAATGGAGTGGGATAGCAAAGAGGGATTCCCAAGGAGTCTGTGGAAATTTTTAGGGTGATTGATATGTTCATTATCTTGATAGCGATGATGATTTCATGGGTGCGATCATATGTCAACACTTACCAAACCTACACTTAATAGATGTATAATTTATTGTATGTCAATTATACCTCAATAATGCTGTTTAAATAAGGAGTTTGTAAATGTCTTCCTTCATGCAGTCAGCTAAAATTAATGGACACAAAGGCACAGAAATATTCTCCAAACCACACACTTATTCAATGTCTATATCTCATAACTCAAACCAAATGCTCTTTTTGTAATCCCAAACAACCTATTTGAAAGAATAACTTCACTGATAGTTCAGTTGATACATAGCCCTAGAATAAAAGCTTTCCAGGATCACCAGAGCAAGGAAAATATTATTACACCATAACTTCAATACACAAATGTAAAAACAACACACTATACAGGTTAAGTCAGTTTGTTTTTTAAGTAAAATATTTCAGCGTACAGAAAATATTCTTGACAGCAATTTGTTATTTAGAAGGTATATAATGTCACATGAGGGAAAATTGACTTTATTAACTTTCATGAAATAGTAATGCAGTATGATGGGTTTTACTTCTGGTGTTAGTTTTCTATTCGTCTATAACAAATTATTATAATTTTGTGGTTTAGAAAAAAAT
>NW_023250385.1:0-2433 GCF_002007445.2 Ailuropoda melanoleuca
AACTAATGCTCAAGTATTTTCTCAAAATCTGAGGATGAGCCTGTCCTACCAGGCTGCACCCAATCACACGACCATCCGAACCCTCACAATCCCACAGCCAGCTGGAATTCACTGTAAACTATGACCTTCCGCGGTTTAATGAAACACATAATGATCCATTAATGCAAACTTGCAAAGAAGCATGAGATAGACGCTTGTCCAAAAGTTTCACAGGGCACTGTGTGTAACAGCAAAAAGCTAGAAACTACCTAAATGTCCATCAGAAGAGAGCTGATTAAATGAGTCATCATCATCCACATGAAGGAGCACTCTGTAATTCTAAGGGAATGCAGTGGGTTTATACACACTGATACAGAAATATCTCTAAGAAAGATCTCTTAAGAAAAAAAGAAGAAACAAGCTGCAGAATACTGTNAGAAACAAGCTGCAGAACACTGTCTAATACGATCCATGTACTTTTAACAAAGTATCTAAGTATATAAATCAGATAATAAAAATTCAGAGGGCTGCAAAAGAGACTAATAGCAGCTCCCAGTGCAGAGAAGGTCAACGGTTGGGGAGGTAATAGGGACAAGAGAAGCCCTCACCTTCTGCTAATACCCTTCCCCCCCCCCCAATTTTTATTTAAATTCTAGTTAGTTAACATATAGTGTAATATTGTTTTCAGGAATAGAATTTAGATTTAGTGATTCAACACTTACATTTAACACACAGTGCTCAACATGACAAGTGCCCTCCTTAATACCCATCCCCCATCTAGCCCATCCCCCACCCATATCCTTCCATCAAACCCCAGTTTGTTCTCTATCATAAAGAGTCTCTTATGGTGTGTTTCCTTCTCTCTTTTTTCTCCTTCTCATATGTTCATCTGTTTTGTTTCTTAAATTCCACATATGACTGAAATCATATTGTATTTGTCTTTCTCTGCCTGACTTATTTCACTTAACATAATACACTCTAGCTCCATCCACACCATTGCAAATGGTGAGATTTCATTCCTTTGATAGTTGAGTAATATCCATTGCATATATATACCACATCTTCTTTGTCCATTCTTCAGTTGACAGACATTTGGGCTCTTTCCATAGTTTGGCCACTTCTGGGGTGAACTGAGCAGAGACTGGGGAAGATTGCAGATAACCTGGTCACCCCTTTTTTTTTTAATAATTTATTTTGTTATGTTACTCACCATATGGTACATCCCTAGTTTTTGATGTAGTGTTCCATGATTCATTACTTGCGTATAACACCCAGTGCACCAGGCAATACGTGCCCTCCTTAGTACCCATCACTGGCCTATCCCAATCCCCCACCCTCCCTCCCCTCTGAAGCCCTCAGTTTCTTTCCCAGAGTCCATAGTCTGTCATGGTTCATTCCCCCTTCTGTTTACCCCCCCTTCATTCTTCCCTTCCTCTGCTAATACCCTTTTTACCATATACACACACGTTCATTTTGTTTAAAAAATTAAAACCATCAATTATCTATAAAAATAAAGAGCAAGATCAACATAGATGAGATCCCCAGATAATTTAAGAATGCCATTTCAATTGGTATCCACCCCTTTACAACAAAGCTTCAAAAAACTGAATTTAGTTTCTCCCCATTCCTCTCTCCCCACCCATCCTTAAAACTAATGAGCTGTGAAATGGCCAAAAGGAAGACAAACAAAGGCTCTGAGTTCAGGTTCTACCACAACAGACTTTGAGGTCTTGAAGGACAGAGGTCTTGGTATTCTGCCTTCCAGCCACGGTGCTGGGGCAGCAGCAGCTGTAGGCAGGTTCAGTAAGCGCTTGCTGAACCAACTATGTGGGTAAATGGATACACATCCTTATACACACATAGATACACACATCACACAAAACTGCACGCGCACACATGCACACAGTCCCCCATGTGATGGAAAAGCTACTGAAAAGAACACTAATGAATTAACACAGGTACATCCCAATTTAGAAACAAATCACATTTCAAAACTCTTTTTCCAAATTGGTGATTTAAAATTGAGGGTCCATTCTCTCACAGAAATAATGGTGTAAATGCCGGCGACATTCCCTCGCTAGCTAACAAACTTCTATGAAGCTCATATGACAAATGTGTTGTGATGAGCACTGGGTGTCACACACAACTGATGACTCACTGAACACACACAATAATAGATAGGCACATCGATGAACCCTCATTCTGTCCTTATGTTTGGCCCAGAATTGTTTGCTGAGCAGACCGTGTCTTTAGTGTCCCTCAGCCCTGCTCGGAGCAGGAGTGAAATGACCCCGTGTCAGGGATGAGGCCTGGTGAGATGGTGCTGGGGAGCGGCCATCGACATCGCTCCGGTTCTGTCGTTCATCAGCCTCAAGGATTAGCTTTATTCTGTGATCTACCAGTTGCCCAGCCTGATGCCTATCTGAGGCAGAGATCAAGAAAATTAAAAAAAAA
>NW_023250385.1:9564-12513 GCF_002007445.2 Ailuropoda melanoleuca
TCTAAATGCACAAAAACAGAGAGAGAAAGGAGGTCTTATTCCTTTCTCCTAAGAGTGAGTGGTGAGAGAGTCAGTTAGGCAGAGGAAGAGGGTCTGTGTTTCTCTTTGCACACAGTAGGAAGTCAAGCAGAAAAACACTGAAGGAGAAAAGGAAAGTTAAAGCAGAAGAACAGTAAAACACGGGTGCTGAAATGACAATAGGTGGAGAGGTGTGGGGACAGTGTGAGGAGCCAGGTTAGGGACCAGTGAAGTGGGAGGAAGGGAAGTAGTGGGACCTATTATTGCCAAGGTCCGTGCCCTCTGCTGGTGTTTACTATGCGCTGTCTGGGGAAGGCAGTCCTTTCAAGAACTGGGTAAGATGGACCAATACAAGCACTGTTTGGACTTAGAAACACCAACGAGAGAAAGGACACAAGTCAGGATGCCTCCTCCCAAGCACCTTAAATTGACTGAAAAAGCTGCTCTCTTCACACTGACTCAGGTTAACAAAGATCTTCTCACTGCCATCGGAAATTAAATGGCTGTCCCTATCAAACCAGAAATGACACTCATTAAGGATAGCAACCCCCATTGGTTGGATAGTTACGACTCGGGAAACCTTCCACCTACACAGGGTCTCTGAGCTCATACACCCTGCGATGCAAGCATGATCTCCCTTCCCAGGGGTACGAATCAAGTCCGGGAAAGCTGTGATGTGCCCAAAAAGAAAATGCTGGAATCAGTTTAAAACAGATCTGTCTGGCTCCAAAGTTGCCCTTTTCTTTCCACATTACACCCAAAAGAGGGAGACCCCAGGTCATGCAGACCAACGTCCCTCCTGAAGCAGGAGTGTCAACTACCAGATCAATGACACAGGATATTCACGCACTGAAGAGAGCAAGAATGAAGCCAAGGGAGCCCTATTCTCCCAGGAGACCACCCAGTGCCTGAGCCGCACACCTCGGCCAAATCCAGAGAGGTGACAGAACACCAGGCAGACAAGACACAGGATTTCCTAGACTCTACCCTGGAACCCAAAGGAGGAACTATTCACACTGCTGGCTGCAGACTTCAACAGCTGCTCACACTCTAGAAAAGACACGCAACCAAGGCCTGCACCTTGCACTATTCTAATCCCAGTCAGGGTGGAGCATTTTGTCCGGGTTTTAATGTTGTTGCTACAGCAAAATGACAAATGCTTGACAACGTAATTACAACTGCCAATCTCCCTAAAATAAACTTGGAAGCATTCAGGGAGCAACAGTATAGGTACAGAAGTTTATAACCTCGTCCCTAATATTTGTGTCCCTGACCAGGAAGTACAGTTAGAAAGGACCTGTAGTTCATCTGTTATACTGCCTATTTTTAAATTTTGGATTCAAGAATCTGTTTTTCAAAAAGGAGGGGTTTGGGGGACAGTTTTAAATGTAATTCCTAAAAATCGGTCCCACCACTTTGCAGAACTTAATGGGGATGTATTATCCTTTCTACTTCTCACCACGGGGGAAGAGGCTCAGGGTGTGCTAAGGGAACTTTCACAAATCCCAATCTCTGTGAGGGGACTGATTCCAAAGTGAGGAAAATAAAAGACTAGCCAGGGACACATAGGATGCTTACCTAGGATACAGACCCCCTAAGACAGGGTNCGGGGGAAGAGGCTGAGGGTGTGCTAAGGGACTTTCACAAACCCCAATCTCTGTGAGGGGCCTGCTTCCAAAGTGAGGAAAATAAAAGACTAGCCAGGGACACATAGGATGCTTACCTAGGATACAGACCCCCTAAGACAGGGTTGCTAGGTTTGGCTGTAAGCTCCAATTCATCTAGCATAAAACAAATAATATTTAGATCTAGATATAGGCCTAAAATTTTGGTTTGGGTTTAAATATTTCCCTTAGAGAAACCAATGAAACAAAGTAGGGACAGAAGTAGATTACTTCCCGCAATCCTCCGTCTCTGTTCCCCTGTTCTCAACTCTACCACCCCCACCCCCACCCCCACTCCTGTGCACCCACACCCTCATTCACCTTCTTCCTAGGCCGAGCAGCCAGGCATCGTTTCTGTCCAGACCCTGGAGCCTCACAGCAGGGCTGTTCCCAGGTCTGTCCTGTTCGGCGTCATAGGCTGTACCCTGTACAACTTGGGGATGGCCACTCAGAAAGACTAGACGGTGACGGGCACATCCTAGAGGGGTGCATCTTGGCAACCCTGGCTGCTACTCAGCCTACTCAAAATTTACAATCTTGGGTCTCTTTCCCTCTCATCTTTGCCATTTCCAAAATGCAAAAGCTTATCCAGAAATGTGATCAATGGTAAAAAGGAGAGTGAGAGAGAACTGCCCAAAGGATGGCTATTCTCAAAAACACAAGAGATAACAACCATTGGCGAGTGTGTGAAGAAAAGGGAACTGTTGTACACTGTTCGTGATGATATAAATTGGTGCATCTGTTATGGAAAACACTATGGAGTTCCCTCAAAAAATTAAAAATAGAACTACCACATCACCCGACAACCTCACTTCGGGGTGTAAATCCAAAAGAAATAAAATCACTATTTGAAGAGATATCTGAACCCTCATGTTCCCTGCATTACTCACAATAGCTAAGGAAACAATCTCAGTGTCAACAGGTGAAAGGATTAAAAAAAAAGCTTATATATAAAAAATATAATATTATTCATCCTTAAAAAAAAAGAAAGAAATTCAGACATTTTCACAACATGAATGAACCTGGAGGACATTATACTAAGTGAAACAAGCCAGACACATAAAAACAAATACTACATTATTTCAAATATATGTGGAATCTAAAAAAGTCAAACTCACAAAAGCAGAGAATAGAANCAGGTGAAAGGATTAAAAAAAAAGCTTATATATAAAAAATATAATATTATTCATCCTTAAAAAAAAAGAAAGAAATTCAGACATTTTCACAACATGAATGAACCTGGAGGACATTATACTAAGTGAAACAA
>NW_023250386.1:0-2771 GCF_002007445.2 Ailuropoda melanoleuca
ACACTGCTTTATTAAATTCACTGTTATATATTTTTAAAATTTTATTTATTAGAGAGAGAATAAGTGAGAGAGAGCACAAGTGGGGGGAGAGGGAGAAGGAGAAGCAGCTGCCCGCTGAGCAGGGACCCCCAAAAGGGGCTGGATCTCAGGACCCTGGGATCATGACCTGAGCCAAAGGCAGAAGCTTAACTGACTGAGTCACCCAGGTGCCCCCACCCTTATATTTTTTTAAACACATTCCAATTCATATTATAATTGTTTGCCTACATTATCTGATCTTTCAGCAGTCCCCAAATGTCAAATAAGTTAAATCAGATTAACTTGAGGCGCTTTATGGAAATCATAAGGTGCTATCCCATACCTAATGGTTCAGAAGTTTCAGAGTCAGGACTTACAATCTATATTTGTATCTAATAGTCCTCAGTCTATTATGCAAGCCAGGATTAGAAATCACTGCTGTGCAAATCCTCTTTCAGTGTGCATTTATAGGAACATTGGAGAGCTTTGGTTACTTCCTGCCTGCATTAACTCGGGATCGCGTTGAAGAGCAGGCCAGTTGTCCTCCGTAGAAATGCCTGGCACAATGAAGCCAAACACAAGGTGCTCATCAATCTGTGAAGTCACTTCTTCCAAATTCTCAGGACACTAAAAAGTAAATATTCGCTAGAAAATATGAGAAAAATGATAATGATATACATTAATGGAATGTAACAGGTATTTTTGAAAGGTGGTTGGAATCCGGCACACAGAAACAAGGTAGGGTGTGGGCATAAAAAAGGAGGAAAGAGGGTTGAAGAAAATAGTGAATGGGTCATCATATTGTCATGTGGTCCAGAAAATCCAGTTAGTGTGCTCGTCTCAGCCATGGGCCTTTAATATCTAGACCTTCCCTCTCCTGTGTGAAAAATTCTATCATACTGACTCTCTCCAACATAAATTTATATACACTATTCTGATGACATTTTCATTATTATTTCTTAAATATCTCTCTAAGTTTGTTAAGTACTTAGGAAGCAGCATGACATACTGTCACTAGTACACTCTTTGAATCCACAATCCTCATTCTGATATTTTTTAGGTATGTTACTAAGTGGTTAAGTGAGTCATCTGAGCCTTTCTCTCCATTTCATTATAACTGTGTCAGTAATTACTATCTTTCTGGATTCTTAAACAATGTATCCAAATTGGCACAAAACTGTGTTTTAACACATGCTGGTGAAGATCTAGAAAAGTGAATACATTATAAAAATTCATCAGACATTGTGCTGAAAACAAGGTCTAGAGTGTTCTTTTGCTCCTTTTCTTTCCTAGAAAAATATCCTTTTGATGTATAGTTTATTCATCTAGAACAGAGGCAANGTTTATTCTAGAACAGAGGCAAAAGAATTGTTGCTTACTTGAAGACAGCACAGAATTTTTTTAATTTAACATACCATAATATCACTTCCATAACTTAAGAGCCTGAAATATTATCATTCATTGGTTTTATAAGTATTCTATTTACAGATTTTTTTATAAGTATTCTATTTACAGATTTTTCTGGTCAAACATATTTGAAATCACCAGTTAAGTTAGGTTGCTTTAGGAGAGAATCTCATAGATCTGATGTACATTGTAAATATCTAAGAGGGAAAAAAAAAAACCCAACGACAGAAATTTCCAATTTGATGTGGGTATTAGAAAACATATTTTGTAGCAAAGCAGGGACATGAGACAGATTGATTTCTCATAGACACATGGTGTTCTATGGGATTCATTTTACAATATTCTTCAGGGCTTTTTTAACATAGACCAAAGAGGGAGGTGGCATCAACAATGGCTGAAAATGTAAACAAGAAAGAAAGAATGGTGATCCAAACAAATGTTAGGAAAGTAAACAAAAAACTAAGGTTGATTTGATTTTTATTAAAAAATAATTTCATACACTCAAAAAATCACTGGAATGATACAAGTCTGTTAAATCGCTAAATGACTGGTAGAATATTAGGAAGAAAAATGACCAATAATAGTCTATTCCCTATAGGATATAAATAGCTTAAGTTGAAATTATANATCTGATGTACATTGTACATATTAGATATTGTAAATATCTAAGAGGGGAAAAAAAACGACAGAAATTTCCAATTTGATGTGGGTATTAGAAAACATATTTTGTAGCAAAGCAGGGACATGAGACAGATTGATTTCTCATAGACACATGGTGTTCTATGGGATTCATTTTACAATATTCTTCAGGGCTTTTTTTTAACATAGAACAAAGAGGGAGGTGGCATCAACAATGGCTGAAAATGTAAACAAGAAAGAAAGAATGGTGATCCAAACAAATGTTAGGAAAGTAAACAAAAAACTAAGGTTGATTTGATTTTTATTAAAAAATAATTTCATACACTCAAAAAATCACTGGAATGATACAAGTCTGTTAAATCGCTAAATGACTGGTAGAATATTAGGAAGAAAAATGACCAATAATAGTCTATTCCCTATAGGATATAAATAGCTTAAGTTGAAATTATATTCAAGACNTAATAGTCTATTCCCTATAGGATATAAATAGCATAAGTTGAAATTATACTCAAGACCTTTTGGAAATAGTTCACAATTTGGTACTATTTATGAAAGAAACTCCATTTTCAAGAAGTCCATTTACAGTCCCTATAGTCCATTGAGAAGTGAATGAAATAGGAGTAAATAGAAATACAAATATTGTTTCAAAAATCTTGCTTTTCTTTCAAACTAGATTAAATTTGGGTCAAAAATATGGGGAAAACACT
>NW_023250387.1:0-223 GCF_002007445.2 Ailuropoda melanoleuca
GGACCCTAATTCCACATTGGGTGTGTGGGCCTGGGAAGGATCCAGCACTAGGAACGAAGAAACATAGCGTCCAGATAAAGCCCTTGAAGTGACTCCGTCCTTATCGAAGTTGGAACAAGAATCAAGGTGCTTTGGTACCATGAGTGAAAAATGGCAAACACAGCACTGGAAACATAATTAGGCCAAAACCCGCTTCTAACGAAATGTTTGCTTCCTGGGTAAA
>NW_023250387.1:631-784 GCF_002007445.2 Ailuropoda melanoleuca
AGAAACATAGTGTCAAGATAAAGCCCTTGAAGTTACTTCGTCCTTATGGTAGTTGGAACAACAATCAAGGTGCTTTGGTACCATGAGTGAAAAATGGCACACACAGCACTGGAAACATAATTAGGCCAAAACCCGCTTCTAACGAAATGTTTG
>NW_023250387.1:969-1196 GCF_002007445.2 Ailuropoda melanoleuca
TCTGGGACACCACACAATCCAGGGAAATATCAACGGGCATCATGTCTCATGAGTAAGACTGCGTGAAAGAAAACATTCAGTAATTTCGAGGAGTCAGCACCCTTCTTATTGGTAATAATGCGGCGCATCCAGGAAAACATCTATAAGCTAACATCCGACTTTGGGGACGCAAATTCCACATTGGTTGTATTGGCCTGGGAAGGATCCAGCACTTAGAACGAAGAAAC
>NW_023250388.1:0-510 GCF_002007445.2 Ailuropoda melanoleuca
ACATGTTTTATTTCTACAGTTTTTCATTAAATGAGTTTTTATTTATTTTATTTTTTTATTATGTTCAGTTAACCAACATATAGTACATCATTAGTTTTTGATGTAGCATTCAACGATTCATTAGTTATGTGTAACACCCAGTACTCATCACCACANCCACATGCGTCCTCCTTAATGCCCATCACCCGGTTACCCCATCACCCCACACCCCTCCCTTCTGTAACCCTCAATTTGTTTCCCAGAGACCAGAGCCTTTCATTGTTTGTTTCCCCCTCTGATTTCTTCCCAGTTTTCCCTCCTTTCCCCTATGGTCCTCTGTGCTATTTCTTATATTCCACACATGAGTGAAACCATATGATAATTGTCTTTCTCTGCTTGGCTTATTTCACTTGGCATGATCCCCTCCTGGTTGATCCCTGTCGATGCAAATGGTGGGTACTCATCCTTTCTGATGGCTGAGTAATATTCCATTGTATTATGAACCACATCTTCTTTATCCATTCATCTGTT
>NW_023250389.1:0-2325 GCF_002007445.2 Ailuropoda melanoleuca
TTGTATTCCCTCTCTCGCTGGCTGTCTCTCTCTCTCTGTCAAATAAATAAATAAAATCTTTAAAAAAAAAAGAGAGAAAGGGCTTTTTCTACACTGTTGATTACTGTATCATTAGCACATAGTACTGTTAAATAGATGTAGAAGAAAGAAACGAAAGAAGGAAAATAAAGTAAGAAGGGAAGAATTGTTCTTAAAGGAAAATTTAATCATATAATTCTATAGTAACCTCCTTTTGAGGCAGTCTGTTTCTTACAGAATATAATACAAAAACCCTTAATGTAGCAAAAATCAATCTATCTATGTATGTATCTATCTATACCTATCTGGCTAGCTAGCTAGCTATGCCTTGTTTTTGCCTGACTCCCAAGGTTTCTCTCTTAAAATTTTGCGGTCCATGTTCTGAACTAGAGCAACATAGAAGCTGCTTAACACAAATCACATGCTATATTGTAAAGTATTTCTCTTCTCTTGTCTTTACCTTGCACAGCTCACCTGTACTAATCATTTAACACCTTCTGAGGTTCCTTTCCAACTTGTGGCTGAGTCAAGTGTTCGTTTTCTTTGCTTGTCTAAGAAATGCAATGGAATTTGGTAATGGAGCTAAATATACTTTGTCATTTGTAAATTGCATATGCCTCTGCTCTTATTCTAAAGGTGTTAGTTAAGAATCAGAAATTGAGTATTATTCATTGATTTTTTTATCAATTGATTGTCCTAATTTTTAAATTAAAATCATTTATATCAGGAAAATTTATCTTTTTTAGAGTACAGTACAGGTTTTGACAAATGTACAGTCATGTAACAACCACCAAAAGCATAAAGAATAATTCAGTCACATCAAAAATTTCCCTTTGTCCCCCTTTGTTGTGAATTCCTCTCCCAAACTCAGCCCTTGGCAACAACTGATCTGTTTTCTGTTTCTCTAGTTTAATCTTCCAAGAATATTGTGTAGATGGAATCCAAAATATGTAAACTTTTGAGTTTCATTTCACTTACCATGATGCATTTGTAACTCATCCTCATTGTGGCATCTGTCAGTAGTTTGTCACTTTTTATTGTAGAATGATATTCCATGGTATGGATTTACCATCATGTGTTCATCTTTTCTTCTGTTGAAGGTTTAAAAAATAAAGTCTCTGTAAGTATTCATGCATAGGTTTTTGTATGAATGTATTTTTTTTTCCATTTCACTTAGATGAATACCTGGGTATTGGTTTTCTGGGTTACATGGTTAAGTGTATGTGTAACTTCAACATACTGATAAATTGTTTTCTAAACTGACTATTCCATTTTGCTTTACTATTAACAATGTATGAGATTTCCTGTTGTACTGTCTCCTTCTTAGCATTTAGTATTACCAAGATTTTTAGCCATTTTATCTGCATAGCAGTATGTTATTATGGTTTTAATTTTCATTTCCTTAAAAGCTAATAATATCTTCTTATATGCATATTTACCATCCATGTATCTTTGTTGAGGTGACAATTAAAATACGCTACTCGCTTATTAAAACACATTGTTCATTTTATATGAAATTTTGAGAGTACTTTATATATTCTTAGAACAAGCTCTTGATCAAATATATGATCTGCAAATGTTTTTTCTTTCTATGCTTGGATTCTATTTTCATCCTCTTAACATTTTTAAAGGAGCAGAAGACTTTAATTTTGGTAAAGTCCAATATAGTGAAAAAAATTGAGTTTTGCTTTTGGTGTGATACATAAGCAATCTTGGCATAGCCAAGTATTATAAAGAATTTCTCATTTGTTTTCTTCTAGAAATTTTGTAGTTTTATTTTTGGACTTAAGTTTATGATCCATTTCAAGTTAATTATAGTCTGCTATGTGAAATAAGAATCAAGGTTAATTTTTCATATGCTTATCCAGTTATTCCAGCATCATCTGTTAAAAAGGATGTTTGTTCTCTCTTCTCTTTCTTATTTTCCATATCAGTTAATTATATTTCATGGCTCTACTTCTAGAATCTCTTGTTCTGTTCTCTTGATCTATGTGTCTATCCTTTATAAACAAAACAAAACAAACAACTGTCGTGATATAGCTTTCTATTGTTCCTGGGAATCATGAAGTCAGAATCTTCCAACATTTTTGTTGTTATTGTTCTTTTGATCATCCTCATTCTGTTTGCTTCTCTTATGACTTTTTTGATCAGCGTGTTAATTTATACAGAACAATCTGAGATTTTGATTACAATTGTGCTGAATCTATAAACTAGTTTGTTAGAGAACTGACATCTTAATAATATGGGATATTCTTATCCATGAGCATGCTATATCTCCCTATTATTTAGGTCATCTGAGATTTTTTT
>NW_023250390.1:0-363 GCF_002007445.2 Ailuropoda melanoleuca
TCACACCGTTCTCACAACAGTCCAGCAGAGCAACCACACCATCTGGATTCGTGTTTCCCCCAATAAAGAACTGGTAATTTTTGCAACTAGCTAGGATGTGTTTGATTTGTTCCTCACCTCCTGTCATGAAAGATTTTACTCTTTCTGGCCTCTGTTCTTTAAGTTTGCCTTTGATTGATTTCATGTTATCTTTGATGTACTTCTTGTAGGCTTCTTTTGTGAAGCCGGTTTCCTACAAGTGATGGTTCATGACAATAGCAACATCAGTGATTACTGTGCTTCCAGTACCTTTGCCAGGGACTTCAGTGGAAGAATTTCCACCATTAGTGAATCATCAATGTTACCCTCTGTCCTACTGACCAT
>NW_023250390.1:400-3755 GCF_002007445.2 Ailuropoda melanoleuca
CTATGATCTCCCAAATCTCGTAGATGTCGGAGAACATCTCACCATGGCTGAAGAAGTCCTGGTAGATGATCATGAAAGCAGCTGGAGAGAGACCACTGTGGAGCTAGTTTAGTGGGAGCCCAGATCTCTGAGCCAGTGGTACAGTCTGAGCGCACTGGCGGGGAGGAGGAAGTGGCAGAAAAGTCACACTCCCAAGTTTTGAATGTAAGAGTATAGGGTCCTTCTCTAAGAGTTAACTTCTGGTATGTTACCATTTCCTCTGCCTGTCCTCCTTCCCTTGGGAGTCCAAGCCCAAGACATTTGGAGTTCTTATAGTAGTAGGAAGAGGAATTGGGAAACTAGCAGAGTGGACTCAGATAAGGGCAGAAATCAGATTCTAGAGCCACCATGAGCAGATTATTCATCAAATTCTCTAAGGAAGAAGTCTAAGGAAGCTTCTTTCTTAGCAATTATCTTCTAAACCTTCCCATTTTTCAAGGCATAATCTTCTGACAAGTCTATTTTTTGGCCCTTCATTCCATCCTTACAAGAAATATTTGTTAACTGAAGTAGAGTTGACACATAATGTTACACTAATTTCAGGTGAACAACATAGTGATTCCACAACTCTATATGTTATGCTATGTTCACCACAAGTTGGCTACCATCAGTCACTGTACTCCACTATTACAATACCATTGACTATATTCCCTTTGCTGTACCTTTCATCCCTGTGACTTACTCATTACCTAAGTGGAATCCTGCATTTCCCACTCCCCTTCAACCATTTTGCCTATCCTCCCTTTTCACCACTGGTAACAATCAGCTTGCTCCCTATATTTATGGGTGTGTTTCTACTTTTTTGTTGGTTTGTTTTATTTTTTAAATTCCACAGATAAGTGAAATCATATGGTGTTTGTCTTTCTCTGACTCATTTCACTTATTATAATATATTCTAGGTCCATTCATGATGTCACAAATGGCAAGATCTCATTTTTATGGCTGAATTATATTCCTCTGTGTGTGTGTGTGACACCTTTATCCATTCTTCTATCTATGGCCACTTAGGTTGCTTCCATATCTTGGCTATTGTAAATAAAGCTGCAGTAAATAGCTTTAAGAATCCAGAATCCAGTGAACACAACCACCTCCTGTTCAGTTGCACACTCCCATTTTATTCTGTAGTTTTTATTCCACCATTCATAATACTTGCTCTAATGTCAAAAATACTGCTAGACTGCAGGCTCGGTGAGGACAGGGTTCATGTCTGGCTTATGTCTGAGTTTCACTTCTCCATCCCGAGTATTTGGCACAGCTCCTGGAAGGAAGTATACTCAGTACTAATGGGAGGCATGACTGAAGCAATGAATGAACAATAAATCCTCTACTGGGATACACAGAGATTCTCTCTGTGGAAGGCAAATCTAAAAGGAAATCCATGACCTGGATCCCTCTCTTCCTCTGAAAGCACTCACTCATTAAACCCTTTTCATTGGGGGACTGGGTAGCTCAGTGGGTTGAGCATCTGCCCTCCACTCAGGTCATGATCCCAGAGTCCTGGGATAGAGTCCTGCATCAGGCTCTCTGCTCAGTGGGGAGTCTGCTTCTCCCTATGCCCACCCCCACCCTGCTCTCTCTCTCTCTTAAAAATAAATAAATTAAAAATCTTTTTTAAAAAACACATCTTTCATTGTAAGTACTTGTAATTCTATCACTATCACTTTTTTTTCTTATCAATTCCATTCACGGAAAAGTCCAATGAAGGCAGAATCACAGACATGATAATCTGTATGGATAAGTAAAGCACAGAGTAAACTGAATGGATTTTTACACAATTAGGTAATTTTACAACATTAAATATTTGATCAAAATATGCATAATCCCAAACTACCACATGACTTATTTGATGACTGATGCATGTCATACAATTTTTTTTTTAAATTCTTCCTTGATTTCCTCAGGGAAGAAAGAGGTTTTCACTTGTAACTCAGGTAATTTCTAAGTGGTGAATTGGCAGAAAGAAATAACCTGCCTTTCAAAAGAAAGTGATTTAGTTTAGAATTAGTAAGCAGGACATGTGGACTCTATTAAATTCACTGATGATTTATCACATATTTTCACAGGCCTTTCTGAGGAAAAATAATCAATAATAACTTTTGATAATTATCATTTTCAGCCTGCATTTATTTTGAAGCAGAGTTGTATCAATTATATTTATTATCAGGTTGCCTCAAAGCTATTTCCATACACTACCTTGTTTGTCATAAAAACTACAAGAAAGAAAGCATTATTCATTACCAGACATCCAGGTCCATTCGCACAATAATCACTGCAGAGTTTTGGAGAAATATGCTCTACACCAGGAAACTAAAGGATACAGAATCACCACAAATCACACGCTACCTTTTCTTGAAGCAAATAAAACCTTCTGCGCCAGTCTCTTTTACCTGAAAATGTTCAGAGGAACCAAACAATGATAACAAGAAGAAAGGATGCTAACATGTATTGAGGTCTCCCTCTTGCCTCCTGTTTTTGAAGGTCTGTTGAAACTACTCGCCCCATAATTATTCTGTGAATTAGATTTTTTTTAATATTCGCTTTCAAATGAGGTTCAAAGAATTCAGTGTTTTGGGGAGGTTGCTAAAACACGTTTGACCCCAAATCCCGTTATTCCTGCATCAAAAAACTACTAAAGACGAGCTGCTGCTCTGGAACATACTGATAAATTGCCTGTAACATCCAAGCACAGACTACTGCCTCCAGCTCGCACTGCGCAGAGCACTGCTGCTCGGGGCTCCCAGCCGCACCTCACAAGTCAGGCCCTCCGGGTCTGCGCAGGAAACAGGTCACTGTCACCCACCCTTATCAGTGTGTCCTCAGGTCAGACCTGGAAGCTAAGGCGCCAAATGCCCAAAGCCCTAGAGCCAAATGAATGTGTTTAGATTGCTTACAAATGCGTTCGCACCCGAGAAACGAAGAGAGTCAAAGCTTGTCATCGAATTACAAAAACCATGTGCACCTCGGGTTTCTGATTTACCCTCAGCGAGTCCGGCGTTCCAAGGAGAGAGCAGAGTCCCGCAGGAGAAACCAGGCTCTGCCCGGGAGGAAGGCGAAGAAACGGGTTCTGGTGACGAGTTCAGAAGAGGAGCCACGGGTGGACTTCGGCAGCGGGAGGGAAGGGACCTGAGAAGGGCGGACACGCGCGCGAGCGGACCGTGAGGCGAACTCCGCAAGCCCGCGGCTCCGACCAGAGCTGCGCGTCCAGCCGGCGGCGGGTCCAGCCACACGCGCCTCGGCTTTAGGCTCGAGCGGCGTCGTCGGTCTGCAGAAGCGCAGCCCGCACGGAATGTCTGACAACAGGGGCCTCAGCAGAATA
>NW_023250391.1:0-3283 GCF_002007445.2 Ailuropoda melanoleuca
GTCAGCTACCAGGACAGCTGCCTCTGGCCAAGCAGGGGAGGAAGCTGGAAACACCCAGCTCCTAGCTGTCCGGGTCCCAGAGGCCTCTCCTGCATCAGGGGTCACAATTTGAAAACCACTCATCTCATCCGACTCCCCGCTTTTATAGATTTGAAAGCTAGGCCTGGAGCAGCTGTCACCCGCCAAAGCCAGAGCTGCCATCCCAAACCCTGGCTGTAGACGGAGAGACTCAAAAAGCTCAGACTGTTCCCTCAGGGCCTGGAGTTGATTCCTTACCATGCCACTTACTGGCTGTTTGACTTTGGACACGATCCTACCCCTTTCTTACCTCAGTTTACCCACTGGTAAGATGCAGGTGACCACACATCTGCCGCAGAGGGCTGTGGGAGGGGGGGATGAGTGAGTGCGTAAAGCACTGAGAACAGCACCTGGCAGGGACTAAGCACCACGTTGGCGCTCACTATCACTACGCGGGAGTCCGTTTCCTGGGTCGGAAGCTTGGTGATAGCAGCTTTTCATGAGGTGTCCCTTTTTTGCGCTGCACCGTGGCCTCCCTGCAGCCTTCCCAGATGATGCAGGTAGAATTAATTGTATTTCCTCCTTCCCCCGTATTGCACAGGTGGCCATCCACGTTGTTCTCGTCCATTGCTCTAGGACAAGCCACCCCAAAACCTAGGGGTTCAAAAGCACAACATCTTAGTGCCTGCCATCCTGTGCTTCGGGAACAGGATGGGGCTTCAAAGAGATGCTTGCTTGCCCCCTCCCCGGTGTCACTAGAGTGGCTCGGCTCCCATCCACACGGCCTCTCTTCCCCTGTATCTCTCACCGTTCAGCGATCTCCCCAAGAATGCAGCATGACAGCTGGCTCCCAAGGGGCACAACGAGAGCGGGGAGGCCTCCGGACGTCTGGGCTCTGAGGTAGCAACCTAAGTTCAAGGGACGACAGTTGGTTCTCCCTCTGGATGCCAGGGGCTGTGCGTGGACCCAAGGAGGGGGTGCTCTTGGCACCTGTCGGCAATGGCGCCCACCCTGCAGACAATTTACCGACGTGGTCTCTTTGCCGTTTTATGTCACTACTACAGTTGCTCGTTTTGCACACCACTGGGTGCATCGTGGTGTGTCTATCAGGGTCGTATTTAAGCCATAGTTAAGACTTTGAAAACATGTGCTTTCCTTTTTCAAGTTTTAATACATGTCCTTCTCTCTCTTTTAGCCTTTGGACGCTGCACACAGGAAAAGAGCAGCTCAGAAAGGATCCCGTAAGAAAAAGTGTGCTTCACCCAAACTGTAGACAAAGGAGGTTTGACTGGAGAATGCGTGGGAATCAGGACTTTGGGGAAGGGATGGTCAAACCTTGAGAAAGGATGAGCTGGCCTTTACGTACATGTACACATTAAAAACTGAAATTTCAAAAAAGCACATGAATTTTAAAGCAAAGCAAAGTTGAGCAATGAAACAAGCCCTTCTAACATCTCTTAGGGGACCTGCATTTCAGCCTCAAGGCACATTCTGGCCTCAAACCTTGGTAAATAGATTCTTCTCTTCACTGAAAGCTGTAACGCAGATCCTGGGTTGGCATAATGAAGCCTTGTTTTTATCTTGGCATCCAAGCTAAACAACGTGCAGTCCTCTGTAAACCGAACGCCCCAGGAAAGAGAATGCGGGGTCGGAAACGGTGTGCAGAAAGCCAGCCAAGCCCCCACCTCAGCGAAGTGCGTTCAGGGGTCTCCAGCTCGGCTCTCACAGTCCTGGGCCTCCCCCCGCTCCCCGCCATGCCAAACACAAACGAGATGCCCTGCTTTGCTTGGGGGCGGTCGATTCCTGCAGCTGTGTCCTCAGCCAGGGACTGGAAACCAAGGCAGGGGGTGTGGATGGGGGTGGGGGCGCAGCTGGGGGCTCAGAACCAGACAAATNGCTGTGTCCTCAGCCAGGGACTGGAAACCAAGGCAGGGGGGTGCGGATGGGGTTGGGGGCGCGGCTGGGGGCTCAGAACCAGACAAATCCCTAAATTGTCGTTGCAGTGTAAGCACCCCCAGCCATGTGGAAACTCGGGAGGCCTGAAGCCAGGACCATTTGTCAAGCATATTGGATTCCAGAAAGGCATCTTAATAGTTACTATGAAAACTTCGCGCTCTTTGGGAGAGAAGCAGGGCTCTGTGAGGAGTTAGGCAGATGTGCTTGCCGGGAACACTCCCAGGTGGTTATTTATCCTCGCGAGTTGTGCTGGGGGGGTTGGCAAACTCCAGATTAGCCACATTCATCCCCGTTCTACTGGCTTGGAGACACGGCAGGCGGTGAGGTTTGGAGGGGATGCTGCTGGTGAGTAGCTGGGAGCAACGGCTTAAACCGAGGAGGACGGGGCTGAGGACACAAGCTTGGGTCCTGGCACCAACTAGGGACCAAACCCCGTGGCTGCTGCTTCCCAGCGATCCCACCTTCGAAGCTTTATTTATTTCCTCGGAACCTCCCAAATTCCTCACGTGCAGAACAGAGGCAATAACTTCTTCTCACGGGCTTGTGGGGAGGACCACGTTCTTCAGCCCATCAGGACTTCCGAAATAAGCTCTTATGAATTACTTAAGAACATGTGAACCATTCCTACCTTCATGGAACTTGCCCAGGATTAAGAAGTTCATTAACACAGATCCCCATTCAATGGCGATACAGAACAAAGAGACCACGTGAATTCAGAAGGACTTTTGAGCTCATGTGTGTAGATCTCACGGGAGTCAGACTAGCAGTTATCAAATGCCAAAGTATTTGTTTCACTCACTAAACGGAAACTTCTTAGAAGAAAGTTCTTGACGCCATGGCTGATTGTACGGATGCAGAAAAGCAATCTCACGGTAAACATAGTACGGATGCAGAAAAGCAATCTCAGGGTAAACGTAGTTTGTTTTTTTTTAAAAGATTTTATTTATTTATTTGACAGAGAGAGAGACAGCCAGCTAGAGAAGGAACACAAGCAGGGGGAGTGGGAGAGGAAGAAGCAGGCTCCCAGCGGAGGAGCCTGATGCGGGGCTCAATCCCAGAACGCTGGGATCACGAGGGTAAACGTAGTTTTAAAAGGCATTAATGTCGGCTGCACCAGCGTGTTCCTGGGCGTGGACACCCGGAGCCTGGACAGAATGAGTCTGAAAATGCCCCGAGGAGGAACTGAAGAGGACCTTACTGAAAGCCTCCCAATTTTGCACAGCTTCGCCCCGTAATTTTCAAGAGTATGAACTATCTACAATTTTTCCTTTATAGGACCGTAAACAATTATTGCTTTGTAATAAGAAAA
>NW_023250392.1:0-20542 GCF_002007445.2 Ailuropoda melanoleuca
AACACTACACCTGGAACTAATGATGTACCATATTTTGAGTAATTGAGTTTAAATTAAAAAAGGAAAAAAAAGAACTTTAAAACTCAACACCCAAAAATGAATAAACCTAAAAAATGGGCAAAAGACATGGATAGACATTTTCGCAAAGAAGACACAGATGATCAACAGACACATGTAAGGGTGCTCAGCATCACTCATCATCAGGAAATGCAAATCAAACCTACAATGAGGTATCACATAACACCTGTCAACATGGCTAAAAGGAACAACACAAGAATTAACAGGTGTTGACAAGGATGTGGAGGAAGAGGAATCCTTTTGCACTGCTATGGGAATGCAAACGTGTAGCTATTGTGAGAAATGGTATATAAATCCTAAAAAGTTAAAAACAGAGCTATTATGATCCAATTGCACTACTAGGTATTCACCCCAAAAATGCAAAGACACACAAGCATGCTGAAATTGGTAGCAGCATTATCTCAATAGCCAAGATATGGAAATAGCTCAAGTGTCCATTGACTGATGAATGGATAAAGCAGTGGAATATATGCACAGTGGAATATTACTTAGCCATAAGAAGATTGAAATCTTGCCATTTGCCATGACATAGATGGAGCTAGAGAATATTTATGCTAAGTAAAATAAGTCAACAGAGATAGACAAATCCATATGATTTCACTCATATGTGGAATTTAAGAAACGAATGAGAAACAGAAAAAAGATAGAGGCAAACCAAGCAACAGAATATTAACTATAGAGGAGAAATTGATGGTTATCAGAAAGGAAGTGGGTTAGTGATGGGTTATATAGATCATGGGGAGTAAGGGGTACTCTTTTGATGAGTACCAGATGCTGTATGAAAGTTTTGAATTACTGTATTGTATACCTGCAAATAATATTACACTGTATGTTAGCTAACTTGAACTGAAAACCTTTTTTAAAAATGCTGATTTCAGGTACTAAGATACCACTTACACCAGTTAGAATGGCAAAAATTGACAAGGCAAGAAACAACAATTGTTGGAGAGGACGTGGAGAAAGGGGATCCCTCCTACATTGTTGGTGGGAATGCAAGTTGGTACAGCCACTCTGGAAAACAGTGTGGAGGTCCCTTAAAAAGTTAAAAATTGANTTAAATTTGAGCTACCCTATGATCCAGCCATTGCAATACTGGGTATTTACCCCAAAGACACAGACGTAATGAAGAGAAGGTCCATATGCACCCCAATGTTCATAGCAGCATTGTCCACAATAGCTAAATCGTGTAAGGAGCCAAGATGCCCTTCAACAGATGACTGGAATAAGATGTCCATATATACAATGGAATATTACTCAGCTATCAAAAAGAATGATTTCTCAACATTTGCTGCAACATGGACGGCACTGGAGGAGATAATGCTAAGTNACTAAGTGAAATAAGTTAAGCAGAGAAGACAATTATCATATGGTTTCTCTGATCTATGGAACATAAGAACTAGGAAGATCGGTAGGAGAAAAAAGGGATAAAGAAAGTGGGGGTAGTCAGAAGGGGGAATGAATCATGAGATACTGTGAACTCTGAGAAACAGACTGAGGGCTTCAGAGGGGGGGGTGGGGGAATGGGATAGGCTGGTGATGGGTGGTTGGGATTGCACGTTTTGCATCGTGCACAGGGTGTTATACACAACTAATGAATCATCTTACTTTATATCAAAATCCAGGGATGTACTGTATGGTGACTAACATAATATAATAAAAAAATATTTAAAAAATAAAAATAAAAATAAAAATGCTATTTTAGGTCCAGAATTGTATGAGGTGTTCTGAATGCTCCACCCATTAGCTCTAGGCATCGTGGTTGCTTTGTACACAGAAAATCTTACTACAAACACCCCGACCCTATGCCTGAATACTTTCTCCAGACAGGGTGTGGAGTTATCCGCCTACCAGTAAGACCAGTGGTGCTGGGGTATTGACATGCCTGAGCACATCCTAAAACCCATTTACCCAACCGGTGGTAGAGGAATGATCCAGCATCCTTCCCTCTTGAGTTGGGCTGGTGAACAACTTGCAAGCATGTGCTGCATGCTCTCTGAAGTCCTCAGAGCACTGAGCCCCACTTGCCCATAATAGTGACCCTGTATCAGCCTTTGCCATTCGTGTGTAACTCTTCGATTTTCTCTACATGCTTTCTGGGTTACCTCTCAAATACAATGCTTGCCTAGATGCCTAGCACCAGCTATGCCAACTTAAGACAACTGGTGATGGTTGGGATGTGTAAGACTATCTTCTCTTCTATTGATATTAATAACCTAGTAGATATCAAAGAACTGGGCAAGAAAAGTATAAAGATGAAGAAAACTAATAATGAAGAAAAACTTAAATTAATTCTGAAAAGAGGAAGGGCTGTTTCACAGCCAAGGGGGAGAGAAAAGCACAGAAAGATGCACTTTCTTGCATGATTCTGAATACTTTCCTGGAATATATAAGTGATAACAAGTTTGAGAAGGAAGAGAAAATTGGTGAATCCTGGCATTTTATATCTTGTGTCTTATAGGCCAACCTCATCCTTGATAGGATACTGTCAACTTCCTCAAAGTACACAGAAAGACCACAGATGTCCGGCCCCCAATGCAGGAAGCCTGAAATTCCTCCCATCTCCTTTGGCTTAGATTTCACCTATGAGTTGGTCTATCAGATGAACTTGACATTGTATGAGCCAACCTCTTTTGAGCTAGATCCTCACCAACTGGGGGTAGGAATGAGCAGAAGACGAGGAACACAGCACTATGCCAACTCGAGACCTCAGAACAGTGCAATGTAGCTGAGAAGACATTTATTGATTTTCCAAGGAAAGTGGGTAAAATGGACAGCACCGTGCATCAGGGGGAATCATCTCAAGGATGAATCTGAGCTCTTTCCTCTGATTCCTCTCTCAGAAGACATAGTGATATTGAAAGACAACCAAGGGCACCCTCTAACATGGTCTTAAGGCTGGGTCACCTAATCATCCTCTCAATGCTTCTCAAGCTTTTCCAGGGCAAAATAACCACCTGCTAGATACTCCTCCGTAATGTAGATTCCAGTTCCTACTTCCAAGGATGGGAAGCCAGTCAGTCACATTTATAGGTGCCGAGAGACTAAATAAAAGACAGGCCATGGATGGATCATGGTGCAAAAATACAACTCTGACCCACAAACTGCAGCAATCTGCCCAGGAACCAACTCCCTCATCTATGATGAACAGTTCAGGAAGCCAGCTGCCACCAGTCCAACTTGGAAGAAGTGAGATCACTAACTTTAGTAACAATCTAGGAAGCTAAACAATACTTCCTGTAGCAATAGTCTGCAAGTTAACAGTTTTAGTAACAGGAAGCTTTCCTAAATTTTGTTCCCACATCCAATTTAGGACAAACCAGAGAAATCCAAATATGTACCCCTAACCAATCCCCCTGGTTTTAGTTAGCGCCCCTCCAGCTTCCCCATGCCAACTGCCTCCAATCACAGCAGACCTGAAGTCTCTCTTTTTTCTACTCTAAAGCTTTCTCACTCCTCTATCTGTCATGGAGACTCACCAAAATACAAGTGAGAGAGGCTGACTGCCTTGCAATAGCAAGCATTGAATAAATAGCCTTTTCTTTACTCATCTGGGTGGTCTTCATTTATTTTCACAGTGCTCAGTAATTATTTGTTGAATGAACAATAAATAGTAATTGAATACAGAAATGTATAAGACATCAATACCGTACAATTTTCACAGAGTAACTGACCGGCTCGGCTCCACTTCCTGTCATGCATGATGATGAAACTCCCAGACTGTGCTTTAGATATTCACTCTAACCCTCAGTGGTGATTATGTTCTCTCCCAGCCCCATGGGCAGGTAAAGGTAAAGACTCTGAAAAAAGTGTGGGTGGATATGTCAGGGGCTATCCCATGGGTGTCTTCTTCTTTTCTTTAGGTGTAATCTGGGGTGATGTTTTTCAGAATAAGGGCTGTGGGGAATGAAATTTGTCCTGAATTCCAATTCATTAATTTTTGCTTCTTGGTGTGGAGCTTCTATTCCCTCAGCTCATTATGAGCTGGGTAGGGTGCCATGAGACATCTGCTCTGCGAATAGAGAGATAAACCTGGGACATGAGCTCATCAGTTTTACAAGAAATGGGGGAACATCTTGTGCGGTTAGTTTCATCAATTCTTTTTTGGGGCCTTGGAGTTGGGAGAAGGGTGTGTGTAAGAGCCTTCTCCAGGCTAACATTTGTTCACACATTGCCCTGAGAATTAGATCTTTTCATGCTTCGTGGGTCTGGCCCATCTGTTCTGTGATTCACAGGGTGGAGCAGAAGGTGAATCCTGGTGAGCTGAATGGGTTTAGGAAATGCCGAAGGGGGTGAGGGAAGACTGACACATGAGAGACTAAACGTGACTGGGAAGTGGGAGAAGTTCATCCAACTTTAGGCTTCAGCCTAGAGAGTCAGACTGGACACGGAGGTACCTCCTTCCTGTCAAGAGACAAAGGTTCTTGGCATCAGAGACCAGACAGATGGTAATCTACTTTTCTTGGGCAAACTTGTATCAACGTTTATCCATTCTCTAGTCTCTGGACTGGGCTCCAAAGTTGGCAGGCAGACCTCTTGGGCCCTTGCCACACATATGCCCACGCCACTCTGTTTTCTGTAGCTGTGTTCTATTCCTGCCTGTGCTTATCTTGGAATCTACCTCCCTGAACTATGTTCTTCCTCCCTTTGCTGGGGTGTCCTTGTAACTCACTATGTCCCAGGATTTTCCTATCTAGTGACATGATCCGACTCTAGATAGCTTCTTACCACTGTCTAAGATGAGACTGGAGTTATGCTCACAGATTGCCCTATTACAGTGCACTTTTCCCCATCAGAATCACCTGGGGGTGGGCTTTTAAAAAGCCACATATGAAGGCTGCCTGGATGGCTCAGTCCCTTAAGTGTCTGCTTTTGGCTCAGGTCTTGATCTCCAGGTCCTGGGATCCAGCGCTACATTGGGCTTCCTGCAGAGAGGGGAGTCTTTTTCTCCCTCTCCTGCTCTCTCTCTCCCCCTCAAATAAATAAATAAAATATATTTTTTAAAAAGCCATATATGATGGGACCCTTTCCAGACCTAGTGATCCAGAACTACAGGGATGGTACCAAGGCATCTATATGTTTTTTCTTACTATGCTCTGTTACATATAGTAAGTACATCATTAGTTTTTGATGTAGTGTTCAATGACTCATTAGCTGCCTATAACACCTAGTGGTCATCACAACATGTGCCCTCCTCGATACCCACCACCAGGCTGCCCCATACCCCCACCCCCTCCCTTCTGTAACCATCAATTTGATTCCCGGAGTCCAGAGTCACTAGGTTTGTCTCCCTCTCTGATTTCCCCTCCTTCAGTTTTTCCTCCCTTCCCCTATTGTCCTCCACACTATTGGTTATGTCTCACATATGAGCAAAACCATATTCTAATTGCCTTTCTCTGCTTGACTTATTTCACTTAGCATAATCCTTTCCAGTTCCATCCATGTCAATGCAAATGATAGGTATTCATACTTTCTGATGGCTAATATTCCATTGTACATAGGAACCACATCTTCTTTATCCACTCATCTATTCAAGGACATCTTGGCTACTACCACAATTTGGCTCTCGTGGACATTGCTGCTGTCAACATTGGGTGCATCTATACATTTTTTAAAAAATCCAAAACATATTTCCAGATGTTCCAGAGAAAAAAGCATGACTAAAGCCAGTTGTGAATGTGGAAGCTCTGGAATGTCTTTTTTTCTCCTTTCTTTCTGATCATAATCATCCTCCAATCACAAACTATTTCAATAGTCTTTGGTCCTCTTTGATCATCTTTTCTGTTTCTATTAAGAAAAATATTTGAACTCTGCCTGTGACATTACACAATTCAGAAGCCACATATTTCCACAAAGCATCCCCTGGAGTCCCAACATTTGTGGAGTGAGGACTGGCTGTTCCTTCCTTTGTAAATTCAGTGAGTGTGTCTTAGAACATTCAGTGGTTCTAACCAGGTTTGCACCCACCTAGTTTTGACACTATGGGAGGTAATTGATGTACACGTGGCTGACAGGTATTTTCCAGCCTCTTCTCTACTGTCCAAGCACCAGAGTGGTGGGTGGTTGAGATATGTCCTGAGAGGCATCAGGAGATTCTTTTTTTTTTTTAAGATTTTATCTGTTTATTTGACAGAGAGAGAGACAGCCAGCAAGAGAGGGAACACAAGCAGGGGGAGTGGGAGAGGAAGAAGCAGGCTCCCAGCAGAGGAGCCTGATGTGGGGCTTGATCCCAGGACTCTGGGATCATGCCCTGAGCCGAAGGCAGACAATTAATGACTGAGCCACCCAGACGTCCTGGCATCAGGAGATACTAATGATACATTTAGTGTCAACATTTAGCACCTGTATTTGGGAAACTTGACTAAAATCTATTTAAAAAATAAAAGAATAAAAATAAATAAATAAAATAAAAATCTCTTCCCAACCAAGAAAACCTCTCAACAAAGACACAAGAGAAAGGAAACAGTTTTCTTTCTTTCTTTTCTTTCTTTCTTTCTTTCTTTCTTTCTTTTTTTCTTTCTTTCTTTCTTTCTTTTTTTCTTTCTTTCTCTTTCTTTCTTTCATCTATTTATTTATTTAAATTTTATTTATTTATTTGAGACTTATAGCAAATGAACACAGGAGGGGAGGGGCAGAGGGAGAGTGAGAAGCAGATTCCCCACTGAGCAAGGAGCCTGATGCAGGACTTGGTTCCAGGATCCTAAGATCATGACCTAAGCCAAAGGCAGATGCTCAACTGACTGAGCCACCCAGGCACCCAACACTTTTATTTTTGAACAAGTATTACACTAGAGGGTGATGGGCATCACAGGTAATCTGTTTAAAGCCTGCACAACAGAAGGAATCTCACTCATTTATAGTCAGGCAGTGACAACCCATTACATATATGCTTTCGAGATAAACAAGAACTAGTCTTCAAGTAAGAGGACTTAATAGTACTATTTGTCACACTCAGTTCATTCACCAGGTAATGGGTGTGGCAGTCTGTGTTAGTTGATTGGCTTTATCCAAAGGGGGGGAAAACTTCTCACAGTTTATGAGCAGATGTAGTTTTGCCACTTAGTGCAAGGTGCCTGCTGTTAGGGTCTTCCTCTGCCACAGAGTCTGGGAGATAAGGGCGCTACCTTCCTTGATGATTCCATTTCAAGGAGGTGGATCCTAGGTCTTTGAAAAAGACACTCCCTGGTCAGAGTGGGCAAGAAGCTTACTTAGCTTTTAAAAGGTTTAGACACCTTGGAGCAACAAGGAACTTACACTGATAAGTTTTCTAAAGCAAATGCTCTGAGAAAAGAGGGGAGAGTCACTTCTCTTCTTAAAAATTTGCATTTGTCCTTACACCTCTCACCCGCTTTCTCTCCTCCTTTCTCTTTCTTGTCCCCCAATACTTCACCACGCTCTTAAATCCCTGTCCTACTTCGACAGCTATTCACCTGCCATTTACGCCCTTTCTCTCCATCCCTTGCATTCTCTGGCTCCCTGGTGTTTTAGAGAAGTAAGGATCAAATCATGCTGGTAACTATCTGAGCACANATCTGAGGGTAGCTGAGAAACAAATGGATTTTCACTGCAGGAGTAATGGGTGGGGCCATGTCAGAGGCCTGGGCTCTATCTTTTAGGAGAAACAGCATATGGGTGTTTGGACATGCCACGTGAGTAGTTTCTTCATTGGTTTGTTCTTTTGTTTGTTCTCAGGGTCTCAGCCATGGAGCTCTGGAACCACACCTCCCTATCAGACTTCATCCTTTTGGGCCTGTTCAGCTACTCCACAAATGATTTATTCCTTTTTTCCCTTGTCCTTCTGGCCTCTGCTGTGGCCCTACTTGGAAACAGCCTCTTCCTCGTGCTCATCCAGGCCAACAGGCACCTGCACACCCCAATGTACTTTTTCCTCAGCCAGCTCTCCATCATGGACCTGATCGCGATGAGCACAGTGGTGCCCAAGATGGCAGTCAATCTTCTGTCAGGTAGTAAGTCCATATCTTGGGGTGCCTGTGCTACTCAGATCTTCCTTGTGGTCACGGTCGGAGGAGCAGAGGGCTTCCTCTTGGCAGTCATGGCCTATGACCGGTATGCGGCAGTCTGCCACCCCCTGCGGTATCCTGTGCTCATGAACTGGAAGGCTTGCTCTCTCCTGACTGTGGCATCCTGGATGGTTGGGGTGTCGGACAGTGTGATTGACGTGGGTGTGGTCTTCAGTTTCCCTTACTGTGGCTCTCTGGAGGTAGATCACTTCTTCTGTGAGGTCCCTGCCCTGCTGCGTCTCTCCTGTGCTGACACCTCACTCTTTGAGGATCTCATCTATGCGTGCTGTGTGGTCATGCTGCTGTTGCCCCTTGTGGTCATAGTGGCTTCCTATACCCGGGTCCTCACAGCTGTCATTAGGATGCCCTCCACAGAGGGGAAACAGAAGGCTCTGACCACTTGCTCCTCCCACCTGGCTGTCGTGAGCCTATACTATGGAGGAGCCATGTTTAGCTACATGCAGCGGGCCTCCAGTAGGACACCAGTGGGAGATCGAGCCACCTCCATCTTATACACCATTCTCACTCCAATGCTCAACCCACTCATTTACAGCCTGAGGAACAGGGAGGTAAAAAGGGCACTGAGGAAGATTCTGGATAGATGAGGAGTGTAGGCATGCCTGCCCTTCTGAGGTTTCCTGTCTTGGTCTGCCCCTTCCTCTGCAAGCTCAGGCTCTCTTGTGGCTCCTCTTCTTCCTTTGTACTCATTGGGCCTCTCTGGCTGTTTGGGGCAAGGCTGTGAGCTGAGTAATCAGAAAATCATTTGGATGGAAGATGTCAGGGTAACAGATGGTACATGATCAGTTACGTAATGAATCTTTCCCCACATTGAGCCACAATGATTTCCATGGAACGAAGGCCCATAGGTGCATTAGTTCCATTCTCCCTACTTTATTCTGAGTTGCATGTTGAAAGTGAGTGTGGAGGGGGAACCAATTCAGGACTCATTTGTGCACTGAAATGTGGTACCTGATGTAGAGCCTGGCATAGAGGAGCTGTGCTACTTTGGGCAAGGTTGTTTCTCTCTCTGGTCTTCCCTTTGTGATCTGTACCATCAAAGCTACAAGTAAAGTAAGTCCAACGTTTCTGACATGAATTACTTACTAATTATGAACTACTTACTGGAATACAAACTCATGTCCATGTATCTTATGTTATTAAGCAGCATAAAGATTTTTGTGCCTTCTTGCAATTGTGCTTTACATACAAGTATTAAAGTATAAAATCTCAGAGAAAAATGGCCAGAATATTTTGTAGTCTACCACCTATGCTGACAGCACCACACTGCAGAAATCACAGAGGATACAAACATGTTATTCCATGCAAAGGAGGTAATTTGGGATCAGATTGATTTTTTTTTTTAATTTCTTTATTCGACAGTGATAGAGACAGCCAGCGAGAGAGGGAACACAAGCAGGGGGAGTGGGAGAGGAAGGAGCAGGCTCATAGAGGAAGAGCCTGATGTGGGGCCTCGATCCCACAACGCCGGGATCACGCCCTGAGCTGAAGGCAGACGCTTAACCGCTGTGCCACCCAGGCGCCCCATGGGATCAGATTGATTTTTGATCATTGAGAGTACAGGTGGAACAGGAGTGATGTGTAAGAGGACTCTGGCAGGAACTGTTTTCTATAGTTTCCAACACAGGGTCTCTGGAGAGACTTGGGAAATAGTCTCTTAACCATGTCTTCTGCAAAGATCTTCTTCTGTTTTTTTTTTATTTTAGTATTTTTTATTTATTTGAGACAGAGCGAGAAAGAGCACAAGCAGAGGGAGTGGCCAGCAGAGGGAGAGGGAGAAGCAGACTGCCGCTGAGCAGGGAGCCTAATGTGGGATCAATCCCAGGATACTGGGATCATGACCTGAGCCGAAGGCAGACACTAAAGTGGTTGCGCCACCCAGGAACCCCTGCAATGATCTTCTAACACACTGGACTAAATATATACCCTCCATCACTCATTCACACTGCTCTCAAGAGACCTGCATTGACTTCCTGAGAGTCCATGGAGGATGTAGGCACTATGTGGGGGTGCACATAGAATGTGAGGGAGAGGGCAAGGTCCTGTCCTGGGGGAGTCTGCCGCAGGTACTATGTGTTCCAGGCACAGGGGACAGTGTTCTTGAGCAGAGGGAGCCAGGGATAAAGCTAAAGAGAGCTGACCAGAGGGAATGGGGCCCACATTGCCTAGGGTCTAGAAGATCACTGTAAGATGGTCAGACTTTGAGCAGCGGAGAGATATGATCCGCCCTAAGGTTCCATAGAACCACTGTGGCTGTTTTTAAGGTCCATTGTGATGGTCATGTAATAAGTCAGGTGAGAAATGATGGCACTTGGACCAGGACAGACATAAAGGAGGTGGCAGAAGTTGACAGGTTTCAAATATAATTTGAAGGTCAAGCCCATAGAACTTTGTGCCTTATTGGAGCTGAAGATATTGTTAGTTCACAAGGCTGTATGATGGATAAAATGAGAAATGACATTTAACCTGTTTGGCACTCTGAGCTCTTTGTTAGTTCCTTTAATTAAAATGCACATGTGCGTCAGTAATTAACCCTTTTCTTAAAATGATATACAACGTTATGTCATTTTAAGGAAGCATTTTTTCAAGTAATTGTCTAACTTCAAATGCATTACAGAGTGTATGTGTAATAGACCATTGTACGTGTTGCCCAACATTCATTCCTGCACCTTCTCTAGGTCCTGTCTAGGTTGGGGATGCCTCAGCGCAGCTCTACATGGAGCACTGCCCACATCTCCAGGTTCACCCAGAATTTCAACATCATTCCCATTTTCAAGGAGGTGAAACCCCAAAGCCCCACAGCCCCCTTCTCAGGATCCAAGACTGTGCAGCCTGGGCTTCTCCATCCTCCATATTGTTCACAACCATAAATCTCCTGTGGCACGGGGATAGCCACTTCACCACCCCAGGTTAATTCCCACATCCTTGGGGGTTTCAGAGGAGGAGATAGGCACGCAGGCATCACCGGGTGCCCCAGGCCCAAGAAAAGCCTTCCAGCATGCCTGCCGGACAGATGGCACAGGAGTGAGAAGCAGCTGGTGCTTGTGGGCTGCCCATCTCCTGGAAGCTCAAGAACTTCTTCTTCAATGCCACAGCTATTCATGGGTAGGAATTTTTCCAGCAGCAGGTGCCGTCCCGCCTGACTGTGAAGGTCAACCAGGGCAGGGCAGGGACACAGGACAGGCACCTCCTCCATGGCACCAGAGCTCAGCCCTTTGCATAAGGATCTGGGGACTTCGAACTCTGCTGTCCTCCACTGGAACTGAGGCTACAGCTTTGCCAAAGTGTGGTAGCCCTAGAGGTGGAGAGGTTTGTGCATTTAACTATGGGAGATTAGGGGTGATTAGTGCATCAAGTGTCTTCCAGGTACCAAGTACCATAGGAAACTCCCCAGTATCCCTGGTCTACCTGCTGTGCATCTATCTCAGCTGTGGAGAACTGATGACCAGGGCACGGGAGCAGCATGAGTTACCATTTTCTCCTATCCCCTGTTTCCTTTTCTCCTGGTGTTCCAAGAAAAATTCTGGACCCCATTCTCCTATTACCCTTGGTGGTTTTGCAGTTTGAATGTGATATACCCGGGTGTTTTTTGTTTGATTGGTTTTAGTTGCTTGCACTTACTCTGTGTGGTGCTCTCTAACCCTCCCTGATGGCTGCTTGTTTTGCTGTCTGACACTAATTTGGGGAAATTCTCCTGTCATTACTGCCTCAGTTGTTTCTTCTGTTCTTGTCTCTCTTTTCCTGCTGGTATTCACCTTACACACTTGTTACACCTTTACAGTTGTTCCACAATCCTTGGATATTCTGTTCCTGTATTCCCTAATTTTTTCTCTTTGCTTTTCAGTTTTCAAAGTTTCTCTTGTCATATCCTCAGGTTCAAAGATTCTTTCTCCATCCATGTCCAGTCTGCCAATGAGACCATCGAACGCATTCTTCCTTTCTTCTAGTGTGCTTGAACTCTAGCATTCTTCTTTATTCTTAGAATTTCAAACTCTGTTTATTTTCCATGTCTTCTTGCATGTTGTCTATGTTTTCAGTTAAAGCCCTTATAATATTTTTTGATTCAATTAGTCAACATATAGTACATCATGCGTTTCAGATGTAGAGTTCAGTTATTCATCAGTTGCATATGACACCCAGTGCTCATCACATCATGTGCCCTCCTTAATGCTCACCATCCAGTGTCCCCTTCCACCCACTCAACTCCCCTCCAGAACCCTCAGTTTGTTTCCTATAGTTAAGAGTCTCTCATAGTTTTTCTCCATTTCTCATGACTTCCCATTCAGTTTTCCTTCCCTTCCCCTGTGGTCCTCCATGCTATTCCTTATATTCCATGTATGAGTGAAACCATATGATAATTGTCTTTCTCTTATTGCCTAGTTTCATTCAGCAGAACACCCTACAGTTGCATCCATGTCGATGTAAACGGTAAGTATTCATCCTTTCTGATGGCTGAGTAATATTACACACACAAACACACACACACACACACACACACACACACACACACCCCACATTTTCTTTATCCACTCATCTGTTGATGGACATCTGAGCTTCTTCCAGAGTTTGACTATTGTGGACATTGCTGCTATAAACTTTGGGGTGCAGGTGTCCCTTCAGATCACTAACATCTGTATCTTTGGGGTCAATACCTAGCAGTGCAATTGCTGGTTCGCAAGGTAATGCTACTTTTAACTTCTTGAGGAATCTCAATACTGTTTTCCAGAGTGGCTTTACCAGCTTGCATTCCAAGTAACAGTGTAAGAGGATTCCCCTTTCACCACATCCTCACCCACATTTGTTTTTTCCTGATATGTCAATTTTAGCCATTCTGAGTTGTGTGAGGTGATATCTCATTGTTGTTTTGATTTTTTTATATTATGTTAGTCACCATATAGTACATCCCTAGTTTTTTATGTAAAGTTCCATGATTCATTACTTGTGTATAAGACCAAGTGCACCATGAAATACGTGCCCTCCTTATTACCCATCACAAGCCTATCCCATTCCCCCCGCCCGAAGCCGTCAGTTTGTTTCCCAGAATCCATAGTTTCTAATAGTTCATTCCCCCACTGTTTACCCCCCATTCTTCTTCCCTTTCTTCCCCTACCAATCTTCCTACTTCTAATGTTCCATAAATGAGTGAAACAATATGATAAGTGTCTTTCTCTGCTTGACTTATTTCACTTAGCATTATCTCTTCCAGTCCCGTCCATATTGCAGCAAATGTTGAGAAATCATTTTTTTTATAGCTGAGTAATATTCCATTGTATATATAGACCACAACACTTAAACCAGTCATCTGTTGAAGGGCATCTCAGCTCCTTCCACGATTTAGCTATTGTGGACAAAGCTGCTATGAACATTGAGGTGCGTATGGCCCTTTCTTCACTACGTCTGTCTCCTTGGGGTAAATACCCAATAGTGCAATGGCTGGGTCATAAGATAGCTCAATTTTTAACTTTTTAAGCGACCTCCACACTGTTTTCCAGAGCAGCTGTAACAATTTGCATTCCCACCAACAATGTAAGAGGGATCCCCTTTCTCCGCATCCTTTCCAACAATTGTTTCCTGTCTTGAAATTTTTACCATTCTAACTGGCGTAAGGTGGTATCTTAGTGTGGTTTTGATTTGAAATTCCCTGATGGCTAATGATTTTGAACATTTTTTCAAGTGTCTGTTACCATTCGTATGTCTTCATTAGAAAAGTGTCTGCTCATATCTTCTGCCCATTTTATGATTTCTTTATTTTTTCTTATGTATTGAGTTTTAGAAGTTCTTTGTAATTTTGGATGCCAGTCTTTTATCTGTAGTGTCATTTGCAAATATATTCTCCCATTCCGTGGGCTGCCGCTTAGTTTTTTTGACTGGTTCCTTGGCTGTGCAGAAGCTTTTTATCCTGATAAAGTCCCATAAGTTCATTTTATCTTTTATTTCTCTTGCCTTTGGAGATGTCTCATCAAAAAGCTGCTGTGGCTGATGTCAAAGAGGTTGTTGCCTATGTTCTCCTCTAGGATTTTGATGGATTCCTGTCTCACATCGAAGTCTTTCATCCATTTGGAGTTTATCTTTGTGCATGGTGTGAGAGTGGTCGAGTTTCATTCTTCTGCATGTAGCTGTCCAATCTTCCCAGCATCATTTATTGAAGAGACTTTTTTCCCCTGGATGTTTTTCCTGCTTTATCAAAGATTAGTTGCCCAAAGAGCCGAGGGTCCATTTCTGGGTTCTCTATTCTTTTTTTATAATAATATTATATATTATATTATGTTAGTCACCATACAGTACATCCCTGGTTTTTGATGCAAACTTCCATGGTTCGTTAGTTGCGTATAACACCCAGTGCACCATGCAATACATGCCCTCCATATTACCCATCACCAGCCTATCCCATTCCCCCACCCCTGTCCCCTCTGAAGACCTCAGGTTGCTGCTCAGAGTCCATACTCTCTCATGCTTCATTCCCCCTTCTGATTACCCGCCCTTTCTTTATCCCTTTCTTCTCCTACTGATCTTCCTAGTTCTTATGTAACATAGATGAGAGAAACCATATAATAATTGTCTTTCACTGCTTGACTTATTTCACTGAGCATAATCTCCTCCAGTGCCATCCATGTTCCAACAAATGTTGAGAACTCATTCTTTTTGATAGCTGAGTAATATTCCATTGTATATATGGACCACATCTTCTTAATCCAGGCATCTGTTGAAGGGCATCGGGCTCCTTCCACGATTTAGCTATTGTGGACAATGCTGCTATGAACATTGGGGTGCATATGGACCTTCGCTTCACTACGTCTGTGTCATTGGGGTAAATAACCAGTAGTGCAATGGCTGGATCATAGGGTAACTCAATATTTAACTTCTTAAGGGACCTCCACACTGTTTTCCAGAGTGACTGTACCAACTGCATTCCCACCAAAAATGTAGGAGGGATCCCCTTTCTCCACATCCTCTCCAACAATAGTTGTTTCTTGCCTTTTCAATTTTTGCATTCTAACTGGTGTAAGGTGGTATCACAGTGTGGTTTTGATTTGAATTTCCCTGATGGCTAATAATTTTGAAAATTTTGTCCTGTGTCTGTTAGCCATTTGTATGTCTTCATTAGAAATGTGTCTGTTCATATCTTCTGCCCATTTTATGATTCATTTATTTGTTTCTTGTGTATTGAGTTTGAGAAGTTCTTTGTAGATCTTGGATACCAGTCTTTTATATGTAGTGTCGTTCGCAAAAATCTTCTCCCATTCTGTGGGCTGCCTCTCAGTTTTTTTTTTACTGTTTCCTTAGCTGTGCAGAAGCTTTTTCTCTTGATGAAGTCCCACACGTTCATTTTTTCTTTTGTTTCTCTTGCCTTTGGAGATGTGTCATGAAAAATTTTGCTGCGGCCGATTTCAAAGAGCTTGCTGCTTATGTTCTCCTCTAGGATTTTGATGGATTCCTGTCTCACATCGAGATCTTTCATCCATTTGGAGTTTCTCTTCGTGCATGGTGTGAGAGAGTGGTCAAGTTTCATGCTTTTGCATGTAGCTGTCCAGTTTTCCCAGCACCATTTATTGAAGAGACTGTCTTTTTTCCACTGGATGTTTTTTCCTGCTTTGTCAATGATTAGTTTCCGAAGGAGCCCAGGGTCCATTTCTGGGTTCTCTATTCTGTTCCATTGGTCTATGTATCTGTATTTGTGCCACTACCATGCTGCTTTGTGATCACAGCTTTGTAGTCCAGCTTGAAATCTGGCATTGTGATGCCCCCAGATTGTTTTTCCTTTCCAATGATTCCTTGGTGATTCGGGGCCTTTTTTGGTTCCACACAAATTTAAGGATGTTTGTTCCAGGTCTTTGAAAAATGTCATTGGTATTTTGATTGGGATAGCATTGATAATGTAGATTTCTCTGGGTAGCATGGACATCTTAACTATATTAATTCTTCCAATCCATGAGGATAGAATATTTTTCCATCTTCTCCTGTCTTCTTCAATGTCTTTCAAGAGTGATTTGTAGTTTCTAGATTATAGATCCCTTACATCGCTGGTTAAGTTAATTCCGAGATAACATATTTGGTGCTATTATAAATGGACTGGATTCCCTAATTTCTCTTTCTTCACTCTCATTGTTCCTATATGGAAATGCAACTGATTTCTGAGTATTGAATTTGTATCCTGCCACATTACTGAATTACTCTATATCTTCTAATAGTTTGGGGGTGGATTCTTTTGGGTTTTCCATATAGAGTATCATGTCATCTGCGAAGAGAGATGGTTTGTCTTCTTCTTTGCTGATTTGGATTCTTTTTATCCCTTTTTGTTGTCTGATTGCTGTTGCAAGGACTTCTAGTACTACGTTGAATAATAGTGGGGAGAGTGGGCTTCCTTGTGTCTTCCTGATCTTACGATAAAGGCTTCCACGTTTCCCCATTGAGAATGATATTTGCTGTAGGCTTTTTTTTAAATGATTTTTTATTATATTATGTTAGTCACCATACAGTACATCCCCAGATACTAATGAAAAGTTCGATGCTCCATTACTTGAATATAACAAACAGCGTACCATGCAATATGTGCCCTCCTTACCACCCATCACCATTCTATCTCATTCCCCCACCCCCCTCCCCTCTGAAGCCCTCAGTTTGTTTGTTTTTCATAGTCCATAGTCTCTCATGTTTCATTCCCCCTTCTGATTACCCCCCCTTTCTTTATCCCTTTCTTCCCCTACCGATCATCCTAGTTCTTATGTTCCATAGATGAGAGAAATCATATGATAATTGTCTTTCTCTGCTTGACTTATTTCACTTAGCATTATCTGCTCCAGTGCCGTCCATGTTGCAGCAAATGTTGAGAATTCGTTCTTTCTGAGAGCTGAGTAATATTCCATTGTATATATGGACCACAGCTTCTTAATCCAGTCATCTGTTAAAGGGCATCTTGGCTCCTTCCATGATTTAGCTATTGTGGACAATGATGCTATGAACATTGGGGTGCATATGGCCCTTCTCTTCACTACGTCTGTATCTTTGGGGTAAACACTCAGTAGCGCGATGACTGGGTCATAGGGTTGCTCAATTTTTAACTTTATAAGGGACCTCCACACTGTTTTCCAGAGTGGTTGTACCAACTTGCATTCCCACCAACAATGTAGGAGGGATCCCCCTTCACCACATCCTCTCCAACATTTGTTATTTCTTGCCTCCTCTATTTTTGCCATTCTAACTGGTGTAAGGTGGTATCACAGTGTGGTTTTGATTTGAATTTCCCTGATGGCTAATGATTTTGAACATTTTTTCATGTCTGTTAGCCATTTGTATGTCTTCATTGGAAAAGTGTCTGTTCATATCTTCTGCCCATTTTATGATTTGTTTATTTGTTTCTCGTGTATTGAGTTTGAGAAGTTCTTTGTAGATCTTGGATACCAGTCCTTTATCTGTGGTGTCCTTTGCAAATATATTCTCCCATTCCGTGGGCTGTCTCTTAGTTTTTTTGACTGTTTCCTTGGCTGTGCAGAAGCTCTTTATCCTGATAAAGTCCCATAAGTTCATTTTATCTTTTATTTCTCTTGCCTTTGGAGATGTGTCGTGAAAAAGGTTGCTCTGGCCGATGTCATAGAAGTTGTTGCCTATGTTCTCCTCTAGAATTTTGATGGATTCCTGTCTCACATTGAGGTCTTTCATCCATTTGGAGTTTATTTTTGTGTATGGTGTGAGAGAGTGGTCAAGTTTCATTCTTTTGCATGTAGCTGTCCAATTTTCCCAGCACCATTTATTGAAGAGACTGTCTTTTTTCCACCGGATGTTTTTTCCTGCTTTATCAAAGATTAGTTGCCCAAAGAGCCGAGGGTCCATTTCTGGGTTCTCTATTCTGTTCCATTGNTCCAGCCTCCCTCAGTTTGTTTCCTATGATTAAGAGTCTTTTATGGTTTCTCTTCCTCTCTGTTTTCGTCTTCTTTTATTTTCTCCTCTCTTCTCCTGTGATCCTGTTTGTTTCTTAAATTCCACATACAATTGAGATCACATGATAATTGTCTTTCTCTGGTTGACTTATTTCGCTTAGTATAATACCCTCTAGTTCCATCCACATTGTTGCAAATGGCAAGATTTCATTTTGACGGCTGAGTAGATTTCCATTGTGTGTGTGTGTGTGTATACACATACACATCTTATTCCATTCATCTGTCAATGGGCATCTGGGCTCTTTTCATAGGTTCACTGTTGTGGACATTGCTGCTATAAATATTGGGCTGCAGGTCCCCCTTCAGAACGCTACATTTGTACCTTTGGGGTAAATACCTAGTAGTGCGATCACTGGGGTCATAGGATAGCTCTATTTTCAACTTTTTGAGGAACCTCCATATTGTTGTACAGAGTGGCTGCACCAGCTTGCATTCCCCCCAACAGTGGAAGAGGGTTCCCCTTTCTCGGCATCTTCAGCAACATCTCTTGTTTCCTGACTTGTTAATTTTAGTCATTCTTACTAGTGTTAAGGTGGTATATCATTGTGATTTTGATTTGTATTTCCCTGATGCTGAGTGATGTTGAACATTTCTTCATGTGTCTCTTGGCCATTTGGATGTCTTTGGAGAAATGTCTGTTCATGTCTTCTGCCCATTCTTGACTGGATTATTTGTTTTGAGTGTTGAGTTTGAAAAGTTCCTTACAGCTTTTGATACCAGCCCTTTATCTGATAAGACATTTGCAAGTGTCTTCTCCCATTCTTTAGATTATCTTTTGGTTTTGTCGGACTATGCAAAAGCTTTTTATCTTGATGAAGTCCCAGTACTTCATTTTCCCTTTGTTTCCCTTGCCTTTGGAGACATGTGTAGCAAGAAGTTGCTGGGCCTGAGGTCACGGAGGTTGCTGCCTGTGTTCTCCTCCAGGAGTTTGATGGATCCCTTCTCACATTTAAGTCTTTCATCCATTTTGAGTCTATTTTTGTGTATGGTGGAAGAAAATGATCCAGTTTCATTCTTCTACATGTGGCTGTCCAATTTTCCCAGACCATTAATGAAGAGACTGTCTTTGTTCCATTGGATATTCTTTAAAGATTAGTTGACCGTAGAGTTGAGGGTCCATTTCTGGCTTCTCTATTCTGTTCCATTGGTCTGTCTTTTTTTGTGCCAGTACCAGACTGTCTTGCTGACTACAGTTTTGTCATAGAGCTTGAAGTCTGGAATTACGATGTCTCCAGCTTTGGTTTTTCTTTTTCAACGTTCCTTTGGCTATTCGGGCCTTTTCTGGTTCTTTTTTTTTTTTTTTTTAAAGATTTTATTTATTTATTCGACAGAGACAGAGACAGCCAGCAAGAGAGGGAACACAAGCAGGGGGAGTGGGAGAGGAAGAAGCAGGCTCTCAGCAGAGGAGCCTGATGTGGGGCTCCATCCCAGAACGCCGGGATCACGCCCTGAGCAGAAGGCAGACGCTTAACCGCTGTGCCACCCAGGCGCCCCCTTTTCTGGTTCTATACAAATTTTAGGGTTGTTTGTTCCAGTTCTGTGAAAAATGTTGATGGTATTTGGTAGAGATTGCATTGAATGTATAGATTGCTTTAAGTAGCCTAGACATTTTAACAATATTTTTCTTCCAATCCATGAGCATTTCCTTGTGTCTTCCTCAATTTCTTTCATGAGTGTTCTACAGTTTTCTGTGTACGGGTGCTTTGCCTCTTTGGTTAGGTGTTTTCCTAGCTATCTTACGGTTTGGGGTGCAATTGTGAATGGAATCGACTCCTAAATTTCTCTTTCTTCTGTCTCATCGTTAATGTACAGAAATGCAACTGATTGGTGTGCATTGATTCTATATCCTGCCACTTTGCTGAATTCCACTACAAGTTCTAGCAATTTTGGGGTGGAGTCTTTTGGGTTTTCCACATAGAGTTTCATGTCATCTGCAAAGAGTGAGAGTTAACATCTTTGTGGATTCAGATGCCCTTTATTTGTTTTTGTTGTCTGGTTGCTGAGGCTAGGACTTCTAGTACTGTGTAGAAAAGCAATGGTGATAGTGGACATCCCTGCTGTGTTCCCGACCTTGGGGGAAAAGCTGTCAGTTTTTCCCCATTGAGAATGATACTCACTGTGGGCTTTTTGGAGATGGCTTTTATGATATTGAGGTATGTTCCCTCTATCCCTACACTGTGCAGAGTTTTAATCAAGAAAGGATGCTGTACTTTGTCAAATGCTTTTTCTGTATCTATTGAGAGGATCATATGGTTCTTGTCCTTTCTTTTATTAATGTAGTATATATCACATTGACTTGTGGCTGTTGAACCGCCCTTGCAGCCCAGGAATAAATCCCACTTGGTTGTGGTGAATCATCCCTTTAATGTAATGTTGGATCCTGTTGGCAAATATCTTGGTGAGAATTTTTGCATCCATGTTTATCAGTCTGTTAATGGTCTGTGAATTCTCCTTTTCGGTGGTATCTTTGTCTGGTTTTGGGATCAAAGTCAT